>NW_019396486.1:17138-113139 GCF_000591075.1 Eurytemora carolleeae | reverse complement strand
AGTATGGGTTCACACCCTTTGCTAATGGTGGATGTCAAAGTCTACTACAGTCAACAAGGATGGGTTCACACCCTTTGCTAATGGTAGATGTCAAAGTATGCTACAGTCAACAAGAATGGGTTCACACCCTTTGCTAATGGTAGATAGCAAAGGGACAAAAACAGATAAAAAAGAATAAAACTAATTCTAAAAGAAATAGAAAATAAAAAAGTTATTAATATTATAATCTTGTATAATAGATGAAAAAAATAGTTTTGGTCATTTTCCTTTGCTGTATGACTTCTATTGATTAGTTAAATGAGGGGAGGAAGGCCGGCCACAAAAATTTCTCGTCCGAGCCACATTCTCTTCATTCCTTCCAGTATTATTTTTGTGTGTCTAATTCTCCAAAATAAAACTATTTTTTAAGAATCAAAATGTTAGGGCATAACTGAAATATTGAATTTTTGTAAATAGAAAAAAAGTTTCAATTGACTTAAAGTTTTTGAGTTGAATGTCTTTGAACATGTTCACCTTTTTACGCGCATTTTCAGATATTCCCGTTGTAGAATGCCGCAAATAATTCCCAGTTTATAGAACTTTAATCTTTTTTTTTTAATAATCATAGTGAAAACCATAGATTTTTTCCGGATAGTTCAATGGAAAAAATTATAGGCAGAGGTTTGCCATATATTTTGTTATACATTTTATATCGTGAATTGGTTTATGGAGGCAGAACTATAGTTAACCAGATTTTAAAAAAAATAGTTTTATCTCAAGAATTAAAAAGTTGAAAACACATAATAATCAAAGGACGAGGATTTCGAGGTGGCTCGGACGAGAAAATGAGGAGAATGTGGTTCGGACTAGAAATGGTTGTGGCTGGCCTTCCTCCCCTCGTTAACTAGTAATTAAAATTAACCAAACAATTATAGAGTCATATGTACAATTCACAAACCGTACTCTCTGATATGTACAATTCACAAACCGTACTCTCTGATATGTACAATTCACAAACCGTACTCTCTGATATGTACAATTCACAAACCGTACTCTCTGATATGTACAATTCACAAACCGTACTCTCTGAGTAAAAAATATGGTGCAATCCCGTTTTTCTATCTTAGAATATTTTAATATCTCAAAAAATCTTAAATAAAATGTAAAAAATATTCGTGAATAAAACTTGAATAAAATCTATAAATATCTGGTTAATAACATCTATACAAATCTAGAAATAATATTATACAAATTTTGAATAGAATCTATACAAATCTAAAATAAAATCTCGAATAATCTGGAATAAAAATTCGACCAATTGGGCAAAAAATCTGGAAGAAAATCTATGAAAATCGAGATTAAAATCAGAAGTTTTGATTAAAATCTAAAAAATTCTTAAAAATATCTATAATCTGGGAAAAAAATTACCTTCCACTAGAGTTAAAGCTAGCTGGGTTACCAGACTGATAAAGGGCAGAGGCAAAACTAGCGGTACTTCGGTTCCGTGGAGTACTGAAAATATAGAAAAAGTATAAAAAAATTGAGAGGGAGAAAAAGCTGGTTTTCTAGTCAACTTTTCAACAAATCAGATGGATTTTATTTTTATAAAAAAAAGAGATTTACAATCTTTTTGAGTTCACATAGGTTCAACATAAGCATGTGATAAAAAATAACAGAAGAATTCAATACAACTGGAAGCAACAAAATAAAAATATAAAAATTCACAATCAAAATGAAAGAATAAAAGACATAAGGATGTTAAATTTTTATAATTTTCAACCATATTTGGTAAGAATTATGCATAGAGTTAACATCACAATGCATTTATTTAATATTTATTGTCAAATTATGCAAAATTTGATGGATTAAAATTCTGTTATTGATCCATATTATTATACTCTTTTTTCGATCCCTCGGATGTAAAGTTTCAACTATTTCATTTAGTTTTAAGATTTACCATGAGAATTATATATGTACAATTCACAAACCGTACTCTCTGATATGTACAATTCACAAACCGTACTCTCTGATTCTAGTAAGCGTGATGTGTTAAGGATGATATTCATTATCCGCTTGCCTTATGTTTTCAAAATTGAATAAAGGAATGGATACAAAGGATTTAAGTATTTGCCAAAAACTCTGATTTTCTAATCTCTATATCTGAGCAATCCAATGTCGTGGACCTTAGATACTTCAAACTATGAATTCTGTTTGATTAAAGAATCTAAGTTTAAAATATCAAAAGCTTATGCCATAAGGTTACAAAGATATAGGGATTATAACTTTTGAGTCTGTGACAAAGACTCAATTCCTTTCGCTAACCATTCTTTGATATTGACTTTTATCACTCTTTCATTGCGTTGGGAGGTCTTTATCAAATCAACATCGGATGCCCTGACCAATTCAAATTTCAGGCACACTCCCTTTAAACCAAAGCTAAAACATGGTTATCTATATATATAGAGTTGTAATCTCTGATTGTCTGTCTGTTTGTTTGTCCGATCATAACTAAAGAACCCCTGGGCCGATTTGCCTCAAATTTTGATTAGAGAACTCGGGAGGCCCACGGAAATGCTCTTAGCTTGGTTTAAAGATTCTAAGTTGAGTGGGTCGACTTAAATAGTGAAAATTTAGTTTCACGGTAAAATCAGGTGCGGGTAAACAGCGGAAGTAACTTTTAGTAAGAGTAACCTTGACAGTGCTGGGTTCCCAAGCTATATTTTCATAAAAATATTCCAATTTATTAGAAAAAAATATATTATTTTTTATCTTCAAGGAGGGAAACATATTTTTTACTTATACTAAATATATGATACAAATAAAAATACTTGAAAAGACGTCCATCAAAGTGTAAATCAAAAACGCGATTTATGAGGTTTTAATTTTTACGAATTAAGTAAGAAAATTCCCAATATTAACCCTCCCCCTTTTCATAAGACAAAAACTCGTTTTTAACTTTAACTTTAATTCACTCAAATTTTGATAAAGGTCCTTTTAATTCTGCTCACAATTCTTTTAAAAATATAGCGAACAATACTAAACTCTTAAATGCAATTAACTGAAGCATTGATATGACAAAACAATACTATTAAAACCAGAAATGCATTCAAGCAACAAAAAACAGAGTTAAATTACGAACACAATATTATCCTGAAAAATGACAAGGAAAAAAAACAAAAGAATAAAAGGTATAAAATGTCAAAAATAGTTCAAAGTTAAAAAGATTAGTTTAGTTTTTCGAAACTTATTCTTGAATCCGAATGGTTAAAAGTTAAGAAAAGATTATTTATTAATTTAACTTTAGGAGTATAAATAAAAAAAAATTCGAAAACCCAAAATACCAATGGTTAGAACCTTCCAAAACCCAAATATGTCCAATGATTATTATCTTATAAAAAGTTACCCCCTCCTCTTATCAAAAACCCTTTTCTCCTCATCGGTGACCCCTTTTATTTACAAAAACTTCCCTTTATTGTTACAGTTTTTTACTGGAAACCCTTAATCTTCTTATTTAGGATAATTTCTATATGTTTTCCTGCAGTAGAAATGCGCAAGTCATTTTTGTAGAGAAACCAAAATTAAGAATAATCAGATTTTTAAACGAAAAACATTGATATCTAATTCACACTTAATCAGACAAATCTTTAAAGGGTATTGTTGTGAATCAGAAATTACCATATTTGCATAGAGGATAACTTCCAACTACGCTTGAGGTCTTTTCAAACCGATATACATTTTTTTTTATTTTGAGTGAATTTTTATCCCACATTAATAATCATAATTTCATGATCTTGTAATAAAAAGTTTCTTATTTGTTCCGAGACAAATAAGTAACATTTGATACCTTTTTTATTTCGCGGATTTCGATAAAAAATCGAACATTTCTATATAAAACTTGAATTAAATAAATTTATATATCAAACTTTCTTTATCAACTATGTTTTTTGTTGTAATTTTTACTTTTTTGTTTGTTTTCGGTTTAAACTCAAGATTTGTAATCCCTCACCACGTTCGTGATTAAAAATCTCAAATTTAAACCTTAAACAAGCAAAAAAAGTAAAAATCCATCAAAATCAAATCAAAAAATATATTGTCCCGCATGATAAATAGTTATCATTTAATGAGAGGTCTGATGTTACGATGGTCTCCGAATTATTCATAATCTTAAAATTTCCTTTATAAAAAATATTTTATATTTTTTATTTGTTACCGGCTTACTTGAAGAGTTTATCAAAGGGTGTGGGGGAGGGGGGGATAATTATGTAAAACATCTGTTTACAATTATAGACCGTTTATTGTCATTTCCTGGAGACAAAGTTGCGTATGAAGGGGGTGTCATTCAACCATATCGTAATCAAATACCAAATATTTTACCTTAGAATAAAAGAATTACATAAAAATAAAAAAATAAAATATCTCTTAAACAGATATAAGGATATTTTTTGATTTAAACTAAACCTAATAATAGAACAAGAATTATATTCAAAAGAATAAATAAAAAAAATATTTGCTCTCATAAAAATAGAATTAAATTCAATGATATACCCGAGAGCGTTAACCAATGGTTATCTTTAAATCTAGAGGAGTTTAAATTTACATCAGCTCTAACTTTTCTAAGAATAAATCATATTCCTTTGTTAAGATCTGGTTTTATCATGGACCTGAGGCCTTACTTAAAGAATTTGAGCCGCGGCTTAAATTTAAGACGCGGCTCAAATATGGCTGGTTTCACTTAAAATTGTATTCAATACTTTAAGAATTAAGCTGGGGCTCAATTGAAACCGGTTTTTTTGCGGATTTGAGACGCGACTCATTCATTTCTGCCTAAATAAGTTATTAACTAAGCCTACCAAAAACCATTTTTTAAAAAGGATTGATTATTTCTGACCATTAGAATGTCCATTTCAGGGAATTCTTCATTGAACATTAAATAATAAGTTGTTAGGATTTTTAATTCCTATTAAACAGAAGAATTATTAGAAAGCAGTTGAGATGTCAACACCTCCTCTCTCTGAGAGAAAGCATGCAAAATGCTTGCAGAATATTTTCAGGACAAGGGCCGCAACCCTTATATAACCTTTATACTGTCAATGGTAGATGTCCACGTCTCCTACAGTCAACAAGAATGGGTTCACACCCTTTGCTAATGGTGGATGTCAAAGTCTACTACAGTCAACGAGTATGGGTTCACACCCTTTGCTAATGGTGGATGTCAAAGTCTACTACAGTCAATGAGTATGGGATCACACCCTTTGCTAATGGTGGATGTCAAAGTCTACTACAGTCAACAAGAATGGGTTTACATCCTTTGCTAATAGTGGATGTCAAAGTCTACTACAGTCAACAAGAATGGGTTTACACCCTTTGCTAATGGTGGATGTCAAAGTCTACTACAGTCAACGAGAATGGGTTTACACCCTTTGCTAATGGTATATGTCAAAGTCTGCTACAGTCAACAAGAATGGGTGCACACCCTTTGCTAATGGTAGATGTCAAAGTCTACTACAGTCAACAAGAATGGCCAGGTTTACACCCTTTGCTAATGGTAGATGTCAAAGTCTGCCACAGTCAACAAGAATGGCCAGGTTCACACCCTTTGCTAATGGTAGATGTCAAAGTCTGCTACAGTCAACAAGAATGGGTTCACACCCTTTGCTAATGGTGGATGTCAAAGTCTGCTACAGTCAACAAGAATGGGTTCGCACCCTTTGCTAATGGTAGATAGCAAAGTCAAATACAGTCAACGAGTGTGGCTTCACTCCCTTTGCTAATGGTAGATAGCAAAGTCTACTACAGTCAACGAGTATGGGTTCACACCCTCTGCTAATGGTAGATGTCAAAGTCTACTAAAGTCAACAAGAATGGGTTCACATCCTTTGCTAATGGTGGATGTCAAAGTATGCTACAGTCAACAAGAATGGGTTCACACCCTTTGCTAATGGTAGATAGCAAAGTCTACTACAGTCAACGAGTATGGGTTCACACCCTCTGCTAATGGTAGATGTCAAAGTCTATTATGGTCAAGGAGTGTGGGTTCACACCCTTTGCTAATGATGAATGTCAAAGTCTACTAAAGTCAACGAGTATGGGTTCACACCCTTTGCTAATGGTAGATGTCAAGTCTACTACAGTCAACGAGAATAATTTCTACTTTTGTTGAATAAATATGTATTTATAAGTTCAATGAATGCATTCCTGAAAATGTTTTGATTATTTAAGTGCTGAATAATTATCTACTTGTAAATGCACAATGAATGTATTCTTAGTTGAGTTTTCAATATGAATACTTTGTTTCAACAAATACGATCAAAACAAAATTATCAAACATTATATTTTGAATTGGCTCATAATAAAGTTTCTTATGTGTTTTATTTTAAGCTGAACCATCATACATTATTATTTTGTATTTTGTGTTTGAAGATAAATGCTACAACTATCTGTTATCAATAATGTTATCTTAGGAATAATCTTTATCTAAAATAGCAAGGGCAAAAATCCAAAAATACCCTTACGATTAATTTAGGAAGAAAAGAGAAGAATTTAGATTATATGAGCTGAGCTGAAAACTTTTGAATGGAAGATATCGGGATTAATGCTTGATCCACTCTTTTTCTTTATCTCTAGATTAGAAAAGGCCTGTTCTACTGTTTTTGTTAATCTTCAGATTAATTAACCGATCGGGATTAAGGGTATCCTATTCTTAAGTTTTCAGCTCTGAACACATATTGGGAAAAAGGAGGGAAAATGGTATGTAAAAGGGGGGGGGAGAGGGCAGGGTAGAATAAGGATATATAAGAGGGAGGGGGGGGGATAAATATAAATGTTAAGATTAAGAATGACTCTGCCAAAATTGCGGACAAATTATTTTGGCAGCACGTAGAAGATACCCTTCAACAATATTTTTAATATTTATTTATTCCTAGATATATAAATAAAAGTAATAAATATTAAGGACTTTTAATCCTTATCAGATTTTTATATAAAGTATATACCAATACTAATTTTTACCTTTTAATTTTCTGTTTTTTTAGAAATGAGAATTATTTTGATTAAACATTTAGAAAAATTATTTTTTTAAAAATTTAAATCTTCAAGTTGCCTGAACCCAATATCGCTTATGACTGATAAGAAAAGAAAAAATAAACAGTTTTATCTTTGAAGCAGAGATTGCAGATGCATAACAGAAAAACAACTATAAACTGAAAATCTTAAAAATAAAAACCTGTAATAATCAAAACATTCTCTATATCCTGGTGTCCTGTTGACTTTATTCATGTTGTTTACATGATCAACCCTAGACCTAGAGCCAGGGGGACTTAATCCTGGTCGACTATATCGTCGTTTCATCCTTCATTGTTTAATGTATATTGGGGCTAAATAAATCTAAACTTATCATCATTAATCTAAAAATCTGAAAAAAAATTTGGGATTTAATTTAAAATTTGAAACTTGATTTTGCAACTTTAACGTTTACTTGGTCAATTTGGGATCTATTATCTAAATTCTAAAATTTTTAAAATTAAGTTTCAATCTGCAGAACAACTCTCTTTTCCTGTCCTTTTTTCATGTCCTAACCGATCCTTGCCCTATACGATCCCTGTCCTACAGTCCCTCCCAAAAAGTATCCTGATTTCACACTCCTTGTCCTCTTTATCTATTCTCTGTCCTGTATACCCACTCCCAGTCCTCTCTACCCACTTACTGTCCTCCTGCTCATTCCTTGTCCTTCTTACCGGCCACTCTCTGTCCTCTCTACACACTCCATGTTCTCCCTACCAACTCCGTGTCCTCCCTACCCACTTCATGTACTCCCTGCCCTGCCCACTCCTTGTCCTTCCTACCCACTCACTGTTCTTTTTAGTCACTCCCTGTCCTCTCTAACCACTTCCTATTCTCCCTCACCCTACCTATTCCCTATTTGTACTCCCTTACCACTCCTTATTCCCTATATGTACTCCCCTCCCTATTCCCTCAATGCACTCCCTAACCACTCCCTATCCTGGTTAGGCCAAGAATGTCACAATATCTGCTTGTGCAAGTTTGAAAACTTAAATATTTGTAATCTTGATAATCTTCACCCTGGTTGAACCCAGACTAGGGTCAAGGAGAAAATACCGACCTAATATTTCATAAATATTATATCTTACTAACAATCACTTATTATTCTTCACACCCTCCTATTTTAAACCAACTAGGATTTTTATCCATGTTATTAATTATTTGTTATGTTTTTATCATTTAAATCATGCAATGTTGAATTCAAAAAACTTAAATCAAACCTATTATCAATCTTTTCATTTGTTTATTTACGTTGAATCAGTTTTAAAATTATGTTAAGTTTTAGCAATAAATCGATATTTAAAAACTATTCTTCATTTCTTTCTGCCGTTATGTTTTAATTTATTGATTTGCATGGAAGTTGGAACTTTAGACATGTTTTTCGGCATCCCCCCCCCTCATTTTTTCTTTTTATTCTTGAAACAAACGTATATTAACTACTAAAACTGATAAATAATAATAAGCAATGTTACAACGCGACTATGCGACTATGAAGGAGCACTAACGACTGTTCTGCGCCAAAGCACCGCGCATTTCACGCGCGCCTCCAATGTACATTATACTTCACACATCAGCCAATAGCAAAAATAACTCTTTTATGAGCAGGCTCGTAACTAACAGATTTTGTAGGAGGGGGGGGGGGGGTAAAAACTGTTAACAATATTTAAAATTTGGTACTAATTCACTATGAGCAGTCTAATTTTGTTTTAATATGATTTCTATTATAAATACATTAGTTTAGTACAGTGAATATAACGAGATTTAATAAAAATAAATCAAATATTGCAAAATCGACGTGAAATGAAAAACATCAATTTCTATTAAATAATTTAATTTTATGATACCACTTTTATATTCCTTAAAAACAGTTCATTAAGCAAAAAGTAATAAAGTTTTTATCTAAACGATCTGACGTACATAATCAGTAAAGAATCTCTTTGTAAAAATAAATTTAAATTTAGTTTTAATTTATAGTTCTAAATATAATAGAAATCATTTTCATTAAGACAAGAAATTTGTTCAAGAGTAGAAAGTGAATGGAATTGATCGAAACCCCGTCCTATACTGATGGATATCATCCAAGGATAACCTATTAAATACATTAAATCCATGGATGAAAACCCGTTCTACAGATGGATATCATCCAAGGATAATCTATTCAAGGATGAAAACCCATTCTAAAGATGGATATTTATCCTAGGATAATCTATAAAAGGATGAAAACCCATTCTACAGATGGATATCATCCTAGGATAATCTATAAAAGGATGAAAACCCGTTCTACGGATGGATATCATCCTAGGATAATCTATTACAGGATGAAAACACATTCTGCAGATGGATATCATCCTAGGATAATCTATTAAAGGATGAAAACACATTCCACAGATAGATATCATCCTATGATAATCTATTAAAGGATAAAAACCCATTCTACAGATGGATGTCATCCAAGGATAATCTTTAAAAGGATGAAAACCCATTCTGCAGATGCATATCATCCTAGGATAATCTATTAAATGATGAAAACCCATTCTGCAGATGGATATCATCTTAGATAATCTATTAAAGGATGAAAACCCGTTCTACAAATGGATATCATCCTAGGATAATCTATTAAAGGATGAAACCCCAATCTACAGATGGATATCATCCTAGGATAATCCATTAAAGGATAAAAACCTATTCTGCAGATGGATATCATCATAGGAAAATCAGAATGAAAACCCATTCTACAGATATCATCCTAGGATATTCTATAAAAGGATGGAAACCCGTTCTACAGATGGATATCATCCTAGGATAATCTATTAAAGGATGAAAACCCGTTCTACAGATGGATATCATCCTAGGATAATCTATAAAAGGATGAAAACTCGTTCTACAGATGGATATCATCCTAGGATAATCTATTAAAGGATGAAAACCCGTTCTACAGATGGATAACATTCTAGGAAAATCAGAATGAAAACCCATTCTACAGATGGATATCATCCAAGGAAAGTCTATAAAAGGATGAAAACCCGTTCTACAGATGGATATCATCCTAGGGAAATCTGAATGAAAACCCATTCTACAGATGGATTTCACCCTAGGATGATCTATTAAAGGATGAAAACCCGTTCTACAGATGAATATCATCCTAGGATAATCTATTTAAGGGTGAAAACCCGACCTAAAGATGGATTTCATCCTAGGATAATCTATTTAAGGATGAAAACCCGACCTAAAGATGGATATCATCCTAGGATAATCAATTTAAGGATGAAAACCCGACCTAAAGATGGATATCATCCAAGAAAAATCGCCAAGTTAAATTTCTCATGGTTGGATGACACTTCAAGTTCGTGAGTTCTTTTACAAGGGTTTGAGAGAATTTTATATACCCCCCCCCCCCCACCAACCAACTGATACAAACAAAATTTAAAGGGACTGCGATTGCGAAGTAGTTTTTTTTCAGTTCTTTAAACCATTTATAAATCATAATATGAATTTTGTTTAGGCAAACAAACAAACTGAGCTCAGCCAGTTCTGTAACAAACTTGATTCAAATAATTCAAATTCTCGAACACTATTTAAAACTATAGAATCCTCTGTTAGTTTTCCTTGAAAAAAATAAAAATTATAATTATTTATTAAAAGCACATCTTATTCTTGCCATGCAGGTTAACAGTATATAAAATATTAGCAATAAGGTAGATTATAATGTATAGAAAAGATTATTCAAGTGGAAACTTATAAACACTTAACAATCATTTTCTTTCAACAACACCCCTTCTGCCCCCCATTATCCCACTTCCATTTGGCTTTGGTATCTTGTAGGGTTCAGCTCCTTTTACTTAAATATTCAAAATTAAGATCCTACTCATCTAATCTTGTATTTTATATCTTATTTTAAAAAAATCAGATATAAATGTCTTAAGATAAATATAATATTTCTTTTTTCAAAATAGATAAATAGTTATCTTTAAAAAAACGTCCAAGGGGGTTGATTCTGCTACAAGCCAAGAATTTTATGATGTTGATTGAGCGTCAGAAATGAAAACGAATAGACTGACTATATAGTGACTAATTGGTTATATAGAGCACTGATATATGTGGCATGGAGTGACTGTCGGAGGGGGGGGGGGGGGGGGCGAATACCCCCACTCCTTCATCTTACTATTTCCGTCTTGCTTTATCCTTCAACAACCACGAAGAAGGAAGAAGAAACAATTTTAGGTTTGAATTAGATATAATTTGGTGCTAAATGCCTGTAAAATGTAGTTTAACCCCTTCCCCCCTTTTCAAAAGGAAAATATTTCTATGTTTCCATGATGGTTTGTGCTTTTGAGAGAAAAATAAAAGATTGTCCGTTCTCCATCATCATCAAATCATCTCAAATTATTAATTGTTTTCAATGGGAAATACGAAACTTACAATAAACTTTAAACCATTGGCTGTTTGTACAATATTACAAAAATGCTAGATTCATGCGCATTTTTTAATTTTACTTTTTATAATCTCCCCCCCCCCCCCTCCACAGTGGGGTATTAGGGGGGTCAGCCAAAATGAATTTGTTCCATACACCTCTTAGTAATGTCAAATAAGGCCGCTTAAGATTTTTTTGAAATAAGTCTCTAAGTTGTTTTAATGTTATATTTTAGTTTTAGTTAAGAATTTCGGCCCAAAACCCGATTTTACATTGAAAACTCTTAAAATAGGATTTTTCAACACGCTAGCTAGTCTGACTAAATCAAGGTATTAGCGTGCTACTGGCGCCCCTAAATCTTTTCTATATGACTGTTAGAAGCTATTTATATATTTAGATTATACCGAAACCCTTGTGCTTTGTTGTGCTTTTGCTATAATATAAAATATACGTTTTTCTTCCGAAATAGCTCGCTGTAACAAAGACGACATCTAGATATATATTGCAGGATTACAGGATCCATTCAAGGATAAATATATGAACAGGAAAAGTTTTTTATAAATTGAAATCACTATGAATCAATACAAGCTACAATTCATACAATGTTTTTAAATGAATAGATTATCGGAATATATTTATTTTGTCCATTCTCACCCTGAAACACAAGGCAAACGCATTTTAAGAGAAGTATAGTGACAAAACAGTAACCCCTTGACCCCCTAAATTACCCTATCGTGCCCCCCCCCCTCTTCACTTTATTAAATATGAACTCTTTCTAATATTGATCACTTATTCTACCATGTCATGACTAACTGTTGACTGCCAACTTTACTATTTACATCATTACATCATACCTAGCGTTATACTGCACCTGTTCAAATAAAGGGTCAATATACAAAATTGAAAAAATATGTGGCTATTTGAATATGAAAATAGTTCTTTTTTAAAGTAAATATTGTTAAATATAGCTTTTTAAATATCTTGGGAGCAATTTGATTTTTAAAAAATATTATTCTATGTTTACGTATTCTCAAATCACAATTATTTAATGAAAAACCGGTGGAAACCCGAAATTTAGGAAAGGAATTTAGGAAAGTTAGGAAACTCAAAATTAACTTCATATTTGAAATTGGGGCTTCACTAAGTTCCATTGTACTTTGTAAAATTTAATCATTAAATATTAGACATTTGTTGTTTACAATATTCATGTTACTTGTGTGTAACTGCCCAGTAGGATAAAATATTAATTTAAGAAGGTGGTGTTAAGAAATGAATTATCAATAATGTGTGATATCTAACAAGAGTATATAAAACCTTCAGTACACAGTACAAAATTTAAAGTAAACATTTTATAGTAAGAAGTAGTAACCAAGGCTTATTGCGTTTGGTATTTTCAATTTGAATTCAATCGCGTTTCAATTTCTATATTTCAACAATCTTAAAATTTGCAAAGTTGGTTTACTATTCTTTTTAATTTTAAGGGCCACCGCCAACGAAAAATACTAAAAAAGTGAAAAATTAATGGTCAAATTTTAATTGAAAATTGCAGATAAATATGCGTGGCATGTACTGGCATATTTGTACTAACGTACAGTGATTGTTCCGGTACATAGTACACGGTACACGGCACACGACACACGGCACACGGCACACGGCACACGGTACACGGTACACGGTACACGTAAGTTTGTTAGCACTATAATGAGATTAGAGAAATTTAGCTTCACGAACATTTAACATGATGCAAAGCTCGTGAGATTCCTATCATGAACTAAAAATGAACAATCTTGTTCAACATGATTTAAACATTTTAAACACCATCAACTAAGCTGTCTGTGTGTACTACAGTAAATATCAATACTCTGACCGAAGGAAAAGTGGGTTTTAGTGGAGAGTGTAAAATGTATCTCACATTGTGGTTTGCTACCAGGGATCCGAGATAAAGAATATCTGTTAAAAAAGTTTTTTTTATGAAATATAGAGCAGTTTTAACTCGCTGCAGATGGCTTAAACTGGCCACTCTTTTATTCCAACTCCATCAAATTTCTTAGCAATTATACGATAAGATCTAATATACACGTTAAATCAAATTTCTTAGCAATTATACGATAAGATCTAATATACATGTTAAATCAAATTTCTTAGCAGTTATCCGATTAGATCTAATATACATGTTAAATCAAATTTCATAGCAATTATACGATAAGATCTAATATACATGTTAAATCAAATTTCTTAGCAATTATCCGATTAGATCTAATATACATGTTAAATCAAATTTCTTAGCAATTATCCGATTAGATCTAATATACATGTTAAATCAAATTTCTTAGCAATTATACGATTAGATCTAATATACATGTTAAATCAAATTTCTTAGCAATTATACGATTAGATCTAATATACACGTTAAATCAAATTTCTTAGCAATTATCCGATAGATCTAATATACATGTTAAATCAAATTTCTTAGCAATTATACGATAAGATCTAATATACATGTTAAATCAAATTTCTTAGCAATTATACGATAAGATATACACGTTAAATCAAATTTCTTAGCAATTATCCGATAGATCTAATATACATGTTAAATCAAATTTCTTAGCAATTATACGATAAGATCTAATATACATGTTAAATTAGACAAATCCTTTGTTAAAAGTTTGATCGAAGGTTACAAACTCACGAAATGCACAAGAAGTGTAAACCTTTAATATTTAATACTTTGGTTATTAGATCAAGCAGAATTCATATTTTAAAAAATTAAAGATTTATACAACACCACGATTAGAAAATTCAAGTTTGTGTTAAGTGTTTTTTACTACAGTTAATGTATAGTTTTTTAAATAAGGTTTTTTTTTCAGAATCTTTCAACATAAATTAATGTCAATCTTTTTCAAACAAGGTTTGAAAAAAGATCCAAACCAAAAAATTAAAATTTTCAAATAGTTTCTCTTTTTTTTTGCATGAATTGAAAAAGCTACTTTCCTTTTTTTCAAATATAATTTCCATTTGTTCCCAGATCCTAACCTTTAAATTGTGAATTACTGAAGCAAGGGATACCTTTTAAAATTATTTTCCAAAAGGTTTCGTATTGGCTTAAACTTTTTATCAAGAAATGCATTTTATTTGAAACAAATTATTGAAGCGTTAACTTTACACTGCACTTTACTTGTAACAAGGGAGGGGGATGTTTTTTAAATGCAGTGGGAATATTTCATTTTAATAAAAAAAAATATTTAAGAAACGACCATGACTTTTTAATTTTAATTTAATATAAAATTTTGCCCCTTAAAAATCATTTGACGGCGATCCATGGTTTGTTAAAGTTCAAAATTCCATTTTTTCCAGAGGAGACAGTTTTTTAATTTCTATATTCTATTTATAACATGAATTTCTATTATTTATTTTCCAAACATAATCATGTTCATGAACAGAAAAACTAAAACAGAAAACATCATTTGAAGGCAAACAAAAAACATCAATTGTAAATATTTCAACAATTGTTTTTGTTGTTAAACGTTTCCTTTTAAAAAAAGTACCGTTGTTTAAGTTGAAAGCTGAAGAACGAAGCATATGTTCCGAACTCCAAAACGTATTCATAAAAACATACCTTGATTCACCAAGGTCTCAAGTATCAACTGTTCGAATTTTATTTTCAACCGAGGAATGCAGGAGTTAATGCAAAATATATCCGCTAGATGGCAATAATTTTACATTAGTCAAGGGCTCTGAACAGAGCCCTCTTGCGGATTTTTTTTGTTTTAAAATTTTATTGTATTTCTATTAATTTAACACTAATTATCCCGTGTCCCAACTCTCTATCGTGTGTCAATATATATAAGAGATCAATTTCAAGTTTCTGTACAGTATCAAGGTTGGAGGATTTACCAAAGATAATTTTTAATTACAATATCTAGCAGTTGTCCAGTTCCCACCAACATTATATTTTATAAGAAGTTAAATACGTTATTAATTGTCAATTGCAATATTAACTGTGCATGATGCCACCATTTCAAACCGACTTCAAATTAATTTACATTGATAAATTAAAAGCCACAAATCTCACAGTTTTAAAAAATAAAAAATCTATGTTTTTACTGTAATTCTATAATGTTTAAATTTTATCATAGTAATTTTAATCTTATTTAAAGGAGTGTTTGAGAAAAATGAAAGGGGGTATAGACTTACGTCGAAATATATTCGATGGTGATTGCTACTAATCTTACTTCTATCTATTGCGTCTATAAGGAGACTCATACAAATTCAGAAAGTTGCAATATTTCACTCGGATCGTAAAAAAAATCAATTAAATTCCAAAGAAATCATTCAGAAATTAAAACATATAATCATCGATTCGATTCGATACATTCGTATAAAGTTGATATATCATAATATTTTTATTTTCTTTTTTTTCTAATCATTAAATAAGCCATGGAAAGACTATATTCAAGCCCAAGGCAAAAAAACTTAATTTGACCTTGAGCGTCATTTTTAACTTATTAACCCTGTAAATTTTGTTTAATAAAACATGCAAAACTAACATCCATCACCTTTTCTTTAAATTCTACTCACCGAAAAGATGCCCAGCGACGGGGCGGGACAAGGTTCTCCGTGTTAGGTGAAGATCTACGCAACGAGGTACGTAGCCAGGTATTTCGGGGAATATCCCCCAGGGGGGTTCCGCCCTCCTGCACACCCCGAGAGGGGTTCAAGAACCCCCGAACAAAAGAACTGTCTGTAACATCACTGGACAAAGGTACAGGGTTAAACAACATTAAAAATTTGCCCACTCATGAAAAATAAAAATAATAAAATAGGAAATAATTAACTTAAGATAAAATCTTGAATAGTTTTATCATGTTAAATCTCATGAGCAGGCAATTACAACATTTTAGACAAACAGTTTAACAAAAAAAACAAAGAAACAGTCCAAGAAGTTGCGCCTTAGATATTTTTATGGTTTTTTCTTTCTTGTTATGTTTTTTTTTACTTTCTTTCATAAATAATTTTTCTTGTTATGACAGACAGAAAATCAACAACAAAACTTATTTTGATATTTAATCATATTGTATTGATAGTATGTTAAAAACAGTAATGAGCTAATTTACCATTAATGAAAAAACTCATGATTAAGATATTACAACAACAACAACAATAGGACATAAATACAGAGTGTTCCAGTAAACAAAACAATTTAAAGACGACTAAGCATGATCTTGATGCATTTCATAGTTCAAAACATTGTCAACTAAAGAACTTCATGTATAATGTATATTCAATATCATACTTACCATAAAATTGCCATGTTAGTGGGACACTCTGTATCAAAATTTAAAACAAATTCGGGTACTCACATGCACTTACTTAAATACTAATTCATTTCAGAACTAATGTACCCCTATAACTGAATTAAATGCACGTAAAGGATATTGACAAGATCATGGGTTGCGAAAAGGACCACAAAGATGCCGTCAACTACATGAAAGATGCCGTCAACTACATGAAAGATGCCGTCAACTACATGAAAGATGCCGTCAACTACATGAAAGATGATAGGAATCGATGGCCAACACAGACGGTCAATCATCTGTAAAAGACTTATACGGGATTCCAAACCAATGCAGATAGAAGAGGTTATTAAGGAGCACAAAAAAGATATGAGCATATCGCAAACTTATTTACGGGTAGTAGGGGCAAACGAAGATCTGTCAACCTTTAAGAATCACACTCTTTTCTATAAAGAGAGAGGCAGTTTAGCCAAAAAGGGCGGAGGTCTGTTAACAGGTCTGTTTTCTTATCTCGACTCAGAAAGAGAATGGATACTTATCCAAGAAGTGAATGCTCAGATTGGACGTTTGTGTAGATATTAATTAAAGAACTAGAACATGAAAAGATTGATCTTATGAAATAATAAATCTGACCAAAAAATGTATAACTAAAAAATTGTCTTAACCCATTTATAAAACCGGGTTCGGATACCAGGTTTCTTGACGTTACTCTGTCTTAAATTTTGGACTCTGTATGAAGTGTAAACTGTACAGTGTACAGTGAACAGTGTACAGTGTACAGTGTACAGTGTACAGTGTACAGTGTACAGTGTACAGTGTACAGTGTACAGTATACATGTACAGTGAACAGGACATTGAACAATTAAATAAAATACCTGTCAAAATCCACATGATCTTTTTCTCCAAAGCATTCTAAAATTTCTTCTCTTTCATCACTGAAATAGTACAAAATTGGTTAATCTGTTTAAATATGTTTATTTGTTGATCAGATCAATTTATTGATTTATTGCTATAATCAACCAATCAATAGTCAATTCATAAAATATTAAAAGATTCATTAGATTATCTAACATTTATTCAGAAGATGCCATTAACGTTTCATCACTTTAATAATTCATTAGTACACCGTTTTAACGCCTTTTAAATAAAATTAAAATTTTTTATTTGTTATTTATTTTAGAAATCAATTCACTATTTCAATGATAAATCTATTAATGTTTATATCAGTACACTTATTCAAAACAATTTATCAATTTATCAATTTATCAATTTATCACTTTATAAATTTATCAATTAATCAATGTTGTTGTTTGTTTTGTTTACCTATTCATCTATTCAACTATTATTAATTCTTTAATTAACCAATTCTACCATTTAATCACAAATAAACAATATAATGCACTGACCTGAAATCTGCTTGTCTAAGATCAGGAGATGTGGAGAAGTCCCCCTCGACTCCCAGGGCGGAGTCAGTGAGGGAGTGGGGGGAGGAGTTGGACCTGGGGGAGGGTGGGGAGATGGTGCGGGGGTGGGAGTTCATTGTCACCGACATCAAGCACCCGTCGATGGAATCCTAATAGAAACATAGTTGCAGTTACTGTAGACGTAATTTTAAGTGACATGTGGAAACAGTACAATTTAAACCGAACCAATATGACGGAGTTATCACTTATTTTCTATTATACGATTGATTTTTTTCCCCAGTCCTCTGTTGAAGAAAACAGAGAAAGGGGAATAATTCCAGAATTAAACACTTTCCGAGATAGGAAAACAAGGATATTTTCATCAGTTTTGCTCATATAAAGATTGTTTATACAGTTTTTACACTTTTCACTTTGTAAATGTATGGTTTTTTGAAATTAGGTTTACATTGTAAATTTTATTTTGAATGAGTTTTTTCACCCCAAACCAAATGTTTTACTTCATGAAATACTAAAATTACAAAAATTATATTTTCCTGTAAAAAATATTTGAAAAATAATTTAATAATTTACCTCAAATTTTTGTTTCTTCTCTGGAACTCCGAACCAGGAAGACGTGTCCGGAACTCCGAATGCGGAAGATGTACAGGGTTCTGAAAAACAGGAATTATTAATAATTTGTAAAATTAATCATTTTTACATATTAATTCTAAAAATTTGGATAAGTATTCGTATTAAAAATCCGTTAAGCATAAAAATAAATTATAAAACAAAATTGAATGAATTCTAATTGCTCCAAATTTAAATAAATGATTAGTAAGATTTAAAAAACATATACGCAGGGTTTTCACTGGCAAACGAGCTTGCTCAATTTTTTTTGAGATTGTTTGTTTGTGTTCATTTAAAAAAACTCACAATCTGAAATTGTCACAAATTAAGCTTTTTTTGTGTGTGAACAAACGTCATTTTCAGTAATAAAAGTTTCAAAATAAAAAAATTAATTAATTATTAATTAGTTGTTATTATTTTTCTTTTTAAGAATTATAAATATACATTTTTCTCCAAAAAATCTGGCTTATCCCAAATCTAACCCAGAGGTTAAGCAATAAACAGACAGACAAACAAACAGTGATCACTACTATATATATATATAGTAGATATATATAGATAGATATATATGGATAGATACATATATTTAAGAGCAGGGGTTACAGTGTTGGTTTGCTGCAGTTTTTTTTTTTGGGGGGGGGAGGGTCGAAGCAATGGCATAGAATGAGAGGGGAGGAGCGGGCGGCGGCAGTCCATGGTATTCCTCTTCCAGAATTGAGTCTTATGTTTATATTATGCAATATTTTAACAATAGAAACCACAGACTGCATTGATATACAATACAGACCAGGTTTACAAATGATTATTCATGAATAAATAAACAGATTTAGTTTCAAGACAATCTTGAAAAAAGTGTTTTTGGCAAAAAATAAATTTTTCTGAAAATGTTTTTCCATGAATTTCTCATTATTCTGGTAATCTTATCGACAACTCATAATTTCAAGAATTAAGATTACAAATCTAAAATCATTTTATACTAGTTTTATACAGGTTTGATTCATAAGGCATTCAGAGGAGTGTGGGCTTTAAAGCCCCCCCCCCCATGCCCTTCTGGCAAATTTCTAAATACGCCCCTGAACGCCTTTTTGAAGGGAAATAGTTAAATTATGAAATAAATATAAAAAATAGTAAAGACGACGACGACATTTAATATAAATCTGTAAGTTTTATAAACATTAGTTTTAAATTAGCTCCACACCATATTTCCCAAATTCCCACGGCATTATTATTAATATTATAAGTTTTAAGGATAAGAAGATAATCTAGATCAGAAACGCATTCAGTTAAAACAGGACCACTTTATTCTAGAACAGGAACACTATATCCTGAAACGAGGAAGACTATATCCTGAAACAGGAACACTATATCTTAGAACAGGAACACTATATTCTTGAACAGGAACATCAATTCCTGGAAAAGTAGCACTATATCCCAGAACAGGAACACTATAACTTAAAACAGGGACAACTATCCAAGAACAGGAACATTATATCCTATAACAGGAACATGATATCCTATAACAGGAACAATATATCTTAAAAGGAACACTATATCCTAGAAAAGAAACACTATATCCTAGAAAAGAAACACTATATCCAAGAAAAGAAACACTATATCCAAGAAAAGAAACACTATATCCAAGAAAAGAAACACTATATCCAAGAAAAGGAACTCTGTATCCTAGAACAAGAGAACTACAAAAGGAACACTATATTCTAGAACAGGAAAACTATGTCCTAGAACAAGGACAGTTTATGCAGAACAGTAAGGTCAGGATCAGTTAATCCTTTAACAGGAACACTATATTCTAGCAAAGGAACACTATATTCTAGCAAAGAAACACTATATTCTAACAAAGGAACACTATTTCCTAGACAGGGAACACTTTATCCTAGAAGTTAACAATACATCCTACAAGGGAACACCATAACCTAGAATGGCTTATCCTGGAACAGGAACACTATATCCTAGACAGGAAACACCATAGCCTAGAATGACTTGTCCTAGAACAGGAACACTTTACTTAGAAAGGGAACACTATATCCTAGAAAGGAAACACTGTAACCTAGAATCCCTTGTCCTATAACAGTAACACCATATCCTAAATAGGAAACACTGTAACCTAGACAGAAAACACTAAAACCTAGAAAGTGAACAACATAACCTAGAAAAGTAACACTAACCTAGAAAGGGAACCTTAATCACTTTTCTTAGAACAGGAACACTAAAGCCTAGAATTCGTTGTCCTAGAACAGGAATACTAAATCCTAGAAGGGAACACTATAACCTATAGTTATTTGTCCTAGAATTGATCCCGGAATTGTGGAGTAGAAGGAGTTGGAAGATGAACTGGCGGATTCTTTATAAAAGGGTATCACACCACGACCTAGAGGGGGGGAGGGTAGTAGGGTTAGCGAGGAGGGGAGATGGGGTAGCAGGGAAAGGGAGGGGTGGGGGGATTACAACAGGACAGTTTAGAACTTCTTGTAAGGAGGGTTGTCATGGGTGGTAGGATTAAATAGATTAACACTGGCACCACTTTGCATGGGTAAAATCACTCTCCTCCTAGACATCTCCCTCCCCCCCGCCCTCATGTCATGATAAAATACCCCTATGATTGCCGGAGATGAGAATTTTTCAAAGGTTTTTCTCTAAAACTGTCGCAACCAAATTAGAGTTAAAATCCCAGACAAATTCTCGGCTCATTAACTCCGAGATTACATATATTTATCAATGATACTTCTGTGGTTAAATTGTCAAAAAAAAAGTTAATGGATCTGAAGCATCATAATTGATTTCCGTTTAAAATGAATAATTAAATATGTAATAAATCGAAGTTACATTAGATAGATACAATATATTTATACATCGCATGTACACTTTCAGATTTTAAAATTGTACTAATATTCAGATTTAAAATTGTACTAATATTCAGATTTTAAAATTGTACTAATATTCAGATTTTAAAATTGCACTAATATTCAGATTTTAAAATTGTACTAATATTCAGATTTTAAAATTGCGTATAGTTTACAGTAAAAACAAACAATATCTGTTTCTGTACATACAATGCAAACTTTTACAAACTGTATATTTTACAGTGTACATTAAACTGACTATACACGGACCGTGCTAGTTTTGAAGTAAAAACTGTCTGTGCAGCAAGAATGTAGAAGAAAAGAAAACAGAACGTATGTGGGTTGAGAAGTATGAGACAAAACCTTGTCTACGTGATTTAGGTTTTAACAATATATATACAGGGTTACCCACAAAGCACGAGACTGTCGTTTTTGTCACAATAATGGTTCCCTGCAGCTGTAAGCTTGTTTCTTCTTTTGTCATTAGTTTAAAATACCATTTATATACAATGTTGAAAGTAAACATCCAATGTCAACCTTTAAACGTCGTAGGTCGTCATTGAAGTCTCATTCTCTGTAGGTAATCCTGTGAATGGTATAGATACACAGCTAATCATTTAACACATGATTCACTGCCATTTTAAATCCGTACTTATTTACTTTGTTGTAAGCTGTTCAGATACACTAAACTTTCTAACACTTTATTGTACATAACACTGTGAAGTATAATATTAATACAATAAACTTCTGAACACTGTACACAGTACATGTTATTGTACATATCACTGTAAACTTATAGATACACTGAACTTCAGTACACTTTACACTGATTACACTACCTTTATACACTGTTTTCTACCGGTACACTGTACTGTAAACACTGTAAACTGTGCATTGTATTGATAAACTGTACAATGTATTGATACTATACACTAACTAACTGTACAGTGTACAATGTATTGAAAAGATGTTTCGTAATCTGTACATGTTATTGTACAAATTCTAAATAAAGATGGCATCCGCAGGTTATTTGGTTCTAGATTAGCTCGGAGAAATAAATCTAAAGCTGTAAAATACAAAATGAGAAAGTTTATCAAGAATTAAGGAAAAAGTATAGAAAACAGTTAAGTTTACGAATGTGCATTAAGATTTGCAGAAATCCTGGGAAAAGGAGAAATCCGCCAAATCTTAATATGGAACAGCTGGGGATTATGTCAGATATACAACATGGTGTCAATCTTACAACTACAACCTGTCAAATGTCAAGAGAAAAAGTGCCAAGAATGTTAATTGTTCTATTTAATCAATAATTTCCATGGTAGTTATATATATGTTCATACAATAGGATATATAACGGTGATGTGATGTTTCAATTCTAATTAAAGCTTATGAGTTTTCATTTATAAATGTCAAAGCACTGTGCAGTCTGAAGAAGTCTTTGTTACAGGGAGTTATTTCTGAAGAAAAACATTTATTTTACAGCAAAAGCACAAGAAAGCACAAGGGTTTTGGGATAATCTAAATATAAAAATAGATTCAAACAGCAATATAGAAAAGATTTAGGGGCGCCGACCGTTCGCCAAAACCTTGATTTTGTCAGAGTAGCATGTCGAACATAACATTTAAAGCCTTATTTGACATAAATATGAGGTTTATGGAATAAATTCATTTTGGCTGACACCCTCCCCTAATACCCCACCTGACCTGCCCCGCCCCTCCCATCAGTTTTTTGACAATAGAGATAATAATTTTTAGATTTTTTCATGCATGCTTTTTCATTGTTTACAGACAGTGCCATAGAGCACAAATTACTTTGTGTTTGAATATTTTTGTAAATAGAAATCTCAATATTTAATAAAATGCATGAATGGATTGGCCTGAATACATGAAATCAGGAAAATTTCAGTGATTTTACATTTTTCTTCAAGATTGAAGATAAACTATTCCAAAAATATATTCAAGGGATCACTTTTAATCTTTTTAAAGACACTGTTATATCGTAATTTTAATCGATCCTCCATTTTACCGTTAAAAGCTTTGTCTAATGAGAGAAGAAATTAATGTTTAAATAATTAGAATCAATACTCCCTTTTAATTTTAAAAATTGAGAACGGACAAAAATATTTTTTAAAAGTTTTCTTTGTGAAACTTGTTGATTATCACGAAGATTAGTTGAGATGAGACGGATGTGGTGAAACATGGATACGGTTCAACTAAACTAAAATCTACGGTTCAAATAAACTAATATCTATGGTTCAAATAAACTAACATGTACGGTCAATTAAACTAACATCTGAAATTTCTTCAAAAAATGTATTTTTATATTTGATTAGAAATATAATATTCTTCAGTCCTCCCTCCCTACCAAAAAAGAATACCTATTATCGAGACATATCGCCATCTTACACTTGTTGATGTTGTTTTATTCCCAACTGTATTAATGCACCAATATTCGATTTAATTTATAAATAGATGCTTAATAAATAGCTTTAATTGATTATTTTTTGATTGATTAATTGATTGATGATCCAAATTTATCCAGCTGTTTCATGTATATATAAACGCCTTGTTACTTGTCAGTTTAAAGATGAAATACTAGTTAACAAAACATCGATACAAAAACTTCCCCTGGCCTCAACACCCCCCCTCTCTCCTCTCATCCCCCTTTCTCCTCTCACCCCCCCCCCTTTAACTAAAAACTTCCCCCTCTCCTCTCCATTAACTTGTAAGAAGAAAATAGGGCAAAAACTTTTGTAAATAAACATTTTTTTATTGTGAACTCCTGAACTTTTAAACATTTTAAAAATTGGAAATAAGTTTAGGATTTTGAGATCAAACAATGCTAACATATAAAAATAAAAACTAAAATTTCACAATAAAGTTTGTTAAAACTTTAAACATTTCCGTTTGCTACAGGGTGTCCCAATAAACATAGGAATTCAGTGACGAATTCTTTATCGTCTTTTTGAATAATTCTTTGATTCAGTATAGTGATACCTACTGAGAAGGCTGTAATATGTAAGAGTTTCGTCTGCTATGTTCACATTTACTTTTGTTTGTTAATGTTTTGACTTCATACGGTTGTACTTAGTAAAACAAGAAAATTGCAGTATACAAACAGAGTAAACTTGTCCGTCTTCACTGTTCATCATAGACACATCTTTAAAGTCTTTTACCCTTTTCATAAAATAAACTCTATGCAGACATAATAATATTATGGCTTTTGAAATTAGGTATTACGATGCTAATTCATTACAAAGACGATATCGAATATGTCACTGAATTCCCATGTTTTTTGGGACACCCTGTACCAAAAATAAAGGATTCCACTCCACAATTAAAGACTCTTTTGTTACCACAATTAACGGTTCCGTTAGCTGTTACCAGTTCTAACTGTTTAACTGTTACCATCAAACATTGAAATGTTAACCCTATCCCCGCTGGGGTACTTGAAAACCAGGATACGCTGGGGGGGGTCAGAGCAAACCTGATGTTATGAAACAAGAGAATTTGTGGTGGAGGGTGATAAAAGAGAGAATAAGGATAAAATTAAAGAGAATTATTTTGAACCAAAATAAATACTTCGAGAAAATGTCACTTAATACAGATTCACACAGTCTGAAAATTCAAAACTGTGAAAAAAATGATTCCTAAGCTTTTTCAATTAAAATAAGCAATTTGTAGCTCATCAAAACTCTTTAAAATTCACTGATTCACAATTAAATATTACATGGAGCAAAACAGGGGTAAAATTTAAAGGTATACTCGTAAAAAAAATACTTCACAACCCTACGCACCCAGGACTAACCATGGGGCAAGTTTATTATTCTGTTTATCAATTTAATCACATTTTGGTTTATAATTTAACAGTTGCTCTAAATGAACTGAGTCTTTCTAGATTAATATTCTGTTTCATCCATTTAAACTCAATTACATTTTGAATTATAATTTAACAGTTCTTCTAGAGGAATTGAGTCTTTGCCACACACTCAAATATTTATACCCCTATTTCTAATCTTTAGAAGCCAATGTTGGGGTCTGTCCTAGTATACGATTTTTGGACCCCCCCCTCCTATCAATTTTGTACATGACCATTTATTTTTCAGCAAATTTATTATTATTTATTTTTTTGTTATTTAGGGTTAGGTTAGGTTAAGATACTTTCTGGGCCGAGCGCTGCGGCTAGGATGGGCTAGGGGGCCGAGCGCTGCGGCCACGGGTTAGGTTAAGTTAAGAAACTTCTTGTCAGACCCATGTACAAAATTGATAGGAGGGGGGGGTCCAAAAATCGTATACTAGGAAATTACCCAATGTTGTAAACCTTTGATATTTTAAACTCAGATTATTTGAGTTAATAGAATTCTTAGTTTGAAATATCTAAGGTCTACAACATTTGGTTCTAAAGATATAGTGATAAGAAAATCAGAGTTTGTGGAAAAGACTCAATTAATTGTCTTTTCCTATTTTTTATTTAAACTTATCCGCCGATAATAAAGTTTGAAAGAGAAAAAGAGAAAATATCTGTTTAAAAGGTCAAATTATGATCTAAAGTTATGGCTTGCTGAGGCAATGACCGAACCGAGAAATCAGTATGTGCGTAAATTTAAGTACAACTTGCTTGACAGTACAGAAAACAGGTAAAATTTAGAAATTTCATAAAATATTAAAATATTGATTATTACCTACATGAACACAAAGTACTGGTGAAAAGGATGTTGCGGCTAGGACCGGAAGGGTTTATTAAACCATAACATTACTCTGTACTCCTCTAACTTTAAAACTATTTAACTTAATCAATAATTTCTTATTAAAACCTTAATAAATGTCAGCTATTTATCATGATATTAGAGTTCACTAAAGTTTACGTATTTGAATCTGATTCGTCATGATAGTGTTATCTCGAATGATGTATATAAATTTACACGGTTATCAGTTATCAATAACTTTACCCTCACTACGTGTTCTTGTATGCTATACTACTAGTGCCTTACTAAGGTAAAGGTATTCGTTTGTAGTTAACTGTTTGGGCCCAGGAATATCCTTCAAATATTTTCAACATTTAAAAATTTATTTTCATTTTTACTATTTGATTAAATACGATAAATTCAGATAAGTAATCTGATCAAATATACTTTGTAAGGATTTCCAGGGCCCAAGCTAATGTGATATGACAACAGATATATCGTTCAATATTTCAGTTTTTATCCAGATTCCATATTTTATTTGAAAGCTTGCTATTTCCTCCCCTTTCGGATGTAATCGGTTCGATAAATTTGAAAGTTAACATTGCACCCTTAAATACCTGGCCCATATGCAGAATGGTATGGGGGAGGTCCCAAGAGGGGGTACTGCACCTTGGTTGGAAAATGTTAATGGAACAAGATTAGTGGAAAATTTAATTTTATTAAATTCCGGTTACTTTACTACTGGGTAAACTAGAATATACTTTACTACTGGGTAAACTAGAATATACTGCATTAAACATTAAACCACAGCTTATTTTATTAAATTATTGCATTAAACAATAAAAACGGCCTACTTTCTTTAATTTCAGTTTATATTTATAAATTAGAAAAAGTCTGATTTCAAGGGAAAGCATTTTGATGTGAGTGTGTCAGAAAAACAAGTTTTCCTTAAACCGAGATTTTTTTCCAATAAATCTTTCGAGATATTTTCTCATAAATAGAAAGTTAGGCTTAAGTAAAAATATTTTAGATTGTTTAATATTTTGTTTAGTTCCTCTAAAAATCTCGAAAGATTTATAAAAAAGAGTCCTCGATGTAAGAAAAACTTTTTTATTTGACATACTCACATCAAAATAAGTGATAAGTCAAGAATTCGATACTTGAAAAAGAACATCTTGAAAGGACAAAGGCAATGGCTTGGACATGAAATTTAGGAGAATGTGGCTCGGACGAATAAATATTGTGGCTCGTCTTTTAGCCCTCAAAACACGTTTAAACTGCATTAAATTGAATAATTTTATTGATTTTTGGTAGGGAAAAGGGTTTGCTAAGGAGGGGGGGGGGATTGAATAAAGGTGAGGGTAAGATTTAACTAAGTAGGACCCCACCCTGCACTAACCTATGTTTCTGAGCAAAATTAGAACTATTTGGTTGGCAGATTTAAAAAGAGGGGTTCCAAAAAAAACTAAAAAGGAATTATTAATCGATTTGGAGAGCATTTTGTTTCTTTTTGGCATCTGAATATAACTAAAAACTGAATTTTTTAATTTTACATATATCGTTTATTTCAGACAGCTCTCGCCTGTTTTGCTCATTTTTTACCTCTACAAGATATTGAGAAGCTAATTTGCATCAGAACACAAATTGTTTTGCAATGTTTTCTTTTTTAAATGAAGGAATGATGATGTCATACATCATAAAACTCTGTTAAGAATAGACATTTTTGATGTGAGTGTGTCAGATAAACAAGTTTTCCTTAAACCTAGCTTCTGAACTACCTGAACCTTCTGTTATTTTTCGTGACTCCTACCCTTATAGGACTTAAAGTGTATTTGCAAACGTTACAAAGGATAGAAGGAGGGAGTGGTTCTGAAATGTTTCAGTTTATAGAATTTCAACTGCAAGTACGAAGAACAATATAAGTTCAAGATTTTAAATAACAAAGTATAAGTGGGATTAAGATTTAAGTTGTTACAAGATGTATATAAAAATGTAGGTACCGTCAACAATATTGAGTTAAGGATTTTGTAAATCTTTAAAGTTATAGTTTAGCTCAAATACATAATTCATCTATTCTATACGGAACAAACAACCAAGTTCAGGAACAATAACTCAAGGAGTAATTGGATCCAGTTTATTAAAATTTTTAACAATGAAATTAACTCAGGAAAGTCCATTTGTTAGTAGGAAAACATCCCTCCGCCCCCCCCCCCCCTCGACACTGAGATTCTTTATTGGGGCCACTGCCAACGTTAATCCCCCCTGAATCTATTATACAAAATTAAGAATCCAGACACTTAAAAATGCTGTCACTAATGTACAATGTACACGTACATGACACAATAGCGTTACTAACTTCTAAAACGAAATAGTCTTTAAATAGCGTGGACATTTGAAAAACAAAGCAAAATTTACTCCCAGATTAAGATACGTTTTTTTATCGTCAATTATTGTTTTCCGTACCTTTGTATCGTTAGATTCTCGTATGCAGACAAAATCGCAATTTTCACAACACAGTCAAGAAAATCACTTTGTAATAATTTTAAAATTAACTTTTGTCCTTTTTTTCTCCGAATTTGAATTCGTTGTTTGAATAATTTCGTGCCAGGAGTCAGGGTCACACTGGATATCAACAAAACCACCAGACAGTCAGATAGATAGATAGATAACAAGGCAGGTAGATAACCATATAGGTGCAGTGGTTGATATTGTGAGACAGGTAGATATTTACAACCAAAACCAGTTTATAGAGTTTATTAAAGAAATTTCTCTTACCATTTTTCTTTTTTCTTTTTTAAAAGGGGAGTAGATGCTTATAATTCAAAACTGTTGAAAGAGATTCATCTTAAAATTTATTCGTAAACAAAACTAGGTGACGTTGAAATCACTAGAACTATGAACATGAAAGTCGTTTTCCAAAATGAGTTTTAAAACTATTTTTTTATTGTTGAATTATAATGGAAGATACTTGTATATTTTCTTAACGGAAAATTTAAAAGTTTTAACCTGGAGTTTTATCCTCTTCCGTTTCTCGTAGGACTTCTTGGTTTTCAGCCTGTTCTTCATTTCCGAGCAAAGTTGCTACACCCTATAATTGTAAACTAGGATTTTATTAAAGCAAAATTGCTGTAACCTTAATGCGGGAGAAGTTGCTACACCCTATAATAGTAAACTAGGTTTTTATTAAAGACAAATTGCTGTAACCTTAATGTAGGAGAAGTTGCTACACCCTATAAAAAAACTAGCTTTTTAATAAAGAAAACTTGCTGTAACCTTAATGTAGGGGAAGTTGCTACACCCTATATTAGAAAACTAGCTTTTTTAATAAAGAAAACTTTCTGTAACCTTAATGTTGGAGAAGCTGCTACACCCTACAATAGAAAATTAGCTTTTTATTAAAGAAAAATTGCTGCAACCTAAATATAGGAGAAGTTGCTACACCCTATAAAAGAAAACTAGTTTTTTTAATAAAGAAAACTTGCTGTAACCTTAATGCAGGAGAAGCTGCTACACCCTATAATAGAAAACTAGCTTTTTTATTAAAGAAGACTTGCCGTAACCTTAATGTAACCTTAATGCTACACCCTATTATACAGTGAATCCCGGATATATGAATTCATAGACCGTCATAAGTTTTTTGATAATTCTAAAGAAACTTTTTTTATTTTTAATTCAAGGTAAATTAATTGCCCTGAAATATGAATTCAATTAACATATTAACATTAAACTCATTTTTCCACGGCATTTAATCTTAAATATGTGATACGACATTATAAAAAACTCTTGCTATGTATTCATATACAGGGTCTTTGATATGAATTAGCATTCTAATACCTAATTTCAAAAGCCATAATATTATTATGTCTGCTAGAGTTTATTTTATGAAAACGGTAAATGGCTGAAAATATGTGTCTATAACGTCTCCGCAAGATAAACAGTGAGGACGGACAAGTTTACTCTGTTTGTATATTGCAATTTTCTTGTTTTACTAAGTACAACCGTATGCAGCCAAAACATAAACAAACAAAATGTAAACATAGCAGACGAAATTCAGTAAGTATCACTATACTAAATCAAATAATTATGTAAAAAGACGATATCGAATTCGTCACTGAATTCCCATGTTTATTGGGACACCCTGTATCTGGGATTCACTGTAGTAAATTAGTTTTTTATTAAAGAAATATTGCTTTAACTTTAATGAAGGAGAATTTGCTAAACCCGAATTAGCGAGATAATAATAATTTAATAAAATGACCCTGTAGAAAATAGAAAATTCAGGATGTAGAAGTTTGTTTATCCTGTTTAGTAAACTGATGAAAAAAATCATGGTTAGGAAGTTGTTGTCTTTTTATTGTAAAGCGCAAAATTTAGAAGGAATATTAAAAATCAGCGCGAATTAAAAGAATACTTAAAAATGTTCGTTTTTCATAGAACCTAAATCTCTTTCACACTCCATAAAGCTTTTTTTACTTTTTTTTAACATTAGAAATAAATCTATAATTTTTATTTCTAAAAGTTGTTAGTTCATCGCCGAAAAATACTAACAATCCACAACCAATTTATATTAAATTTAGTGTAAACAATAAATATGTAACTTTCCTTATCCTTTCCTTTTCCTTTTATTTATATTTTTATATTTTTTTTTAAATTGAGGGAAAATATTCCCACAACCTCGTCTTTTAGAGGTTTTTAAATATTTTCTCCTAAGACACTTTATTTTGTATGTTTTTGTTATATTTCATAAATAAATGATTTTTTACTTTACTTTAAGTCATTAACATACATGGTTACATGATATTAAGAATGAGACTTTAAACTCTTGAATATTATGATACAGTGGAAGGCGATTATAAAAAACAAGGAAGACGACTTTCTATTTCAATTTTGATTTTAATTAAGCTGCTAAACGGTATGGATACACATAAGCATAGAAGTCAAGAAAATCTGTCAATTAAAAAAGCTTCTCTTTGATTACTTGTAAACTTGGTATTCAAAAAAAAAAGGTTGATAAACCAAGAAAACTGAAACAAAAAAAGACATCTTCATTGTACTGATATATGTGCCTACCTACCACTGTATTAAGTTTGAACTTGGATTTCCATATACCCAAATATTGGCTTTTAATAGAGTGCTAAATCATTTGGCAAGGACAATATAGTAAAGTTTGTGGCTGCTGGGTTATCCTGTATTTTCTTTAACAATCTGTAGACTACCTGTAAAAATTGGTTAAAATCTATTAGGTTGGGTTCAGATCCCTCATCATCAAATTTGAATTGTAAACGGTTTATCAGTTTTTCAGGATCCTGCAAGAGAGAAAAATCAAAAATAGAAAACAAAATATGAAATATTCAAATGTTTTCTACTTTAGATACAAACAAACGTTAAAAAATTAATCTTATGTTCATTTGTTAATTATGTAATAAGCATAGATCAAAGAAAATTCAAAGCGCTTCAAAACACAAATTGTGACAACATTGTCAAAATTGAATTTATTTCAATATATTTCTCGACTGAGAAAAAGTCAGCTATTGGAAATCACAAATCGAAGAAAATTAATTGCATACCTTATTATGATCATTGCATAGTTGAATCAAATGATCAATCGAAATCAATCCATCATTATCTGTATCACAGTGATCAAAAACAGGGCGAACCTAAAATATAACTTTTATTTTTCAATTATCCTAATATTTTGAACGAAAGCATTTGTTCCAAAAATTGAAGTCATTTATTAACGAAATTAAAACTAATATTTTAATTTGAATTAGCATTACTGATTTCTTATTCATTTGACTAAAAAAGGAAGAATCCTACTTTCATTTTTTCTTCCGAGCCACCGCAGTTAAGAATCCCTTTTATTGGATGGAACAAAATTATAACCTGTATAAATAAGAATGGGCTCGGACGTTGAATTGAGGTGGCTCATCTCTCCCTTTCCAGTAAAATGTTATACCTGTTTTTCTAATTCTTCCATGCTCAGAGCCATATTGTTCATTAATTTTGGTTCTTCGTGTTCCTCAACAGTACTCTTTGATTCATTAATAGAGTTGAAATCTCCTTCAGGTTTAATCTCAATATTGTATTCTATTTCGTCGCTTTCAGCTGATTCAGCATCAATCTCTTCCTGACGTATCAATCTTGGAGATTTGTTCTTTTTAGGTGCATGGTCAAATGATCCGATTAGAGTATCCTTAACACTGTACACTGAAGTTGTAGGTTTCTCCCGTTCTATTTCCAGATCATCATTTTCATCCTCAGAATCTTCAAACCCTTGAATCTCTGTCACTTCACTTGAATCATAAGGCAAGGAATCTGTAGTATCTTCTCTTGGTAGATCAAGCAGACTTGTATAGTCCTTCTCAGATTCAAGTGTATAGGCCGGGTTGGGTTGAAGACTGGTGAATAGAGAAGGTTCGGTGAGAAACCCAGACTTGGGATCAACTATCCCGAGATGGAACTTTGGTTTCAATGGATCCTCAGCTCCAGGTTTGGATTCAGGTTCAAGGAAGGAAAGAATATCTTGAGGTTCTGGATTTATTATTTGAGGATCTGGAAGGATCTGTACATTGTCTTTTGGTCCATTAAAAACATCTTTTGCTGAAGATTTCGTGGAGAATCCGGTTCTCTCTTCTTTAACTAAATCATTGAAGAAAAACCCCGAGGATAACTCAGACTCGTCATTCTAAATTCATGATAATGTAAATATAGATATAAATAAAATGAATATTTATATTCCAGTGATTTGAGGTATTGAGCACTTGAGAAGTAGTTGAACCTGCGGTGGGTAGATCAGCGACCTCTCTCCAATTCGTTAAATTATTTTCCTGGTCTAGGGTTGAAAACTTGAGGCGGGATATTTTGCAATTGAATCGCGTTGTTTTACCTGATCAAGTGATGTCGAGAGATCAAGACATATACGAGATAAGATACAAATTCCAACCCAATCTCAAAAATAAACAAAGAAAATAATTCTTCGCTCTAAGTTTTGCAAAGAAAAAGAGAAAATCGGAAATAAGAGTTTGTGGCAAATTCTCAATTCCTTTCCATTCCCATAGACTTTCAATCATATTTAAGAAAATATTAATGCTTTTAAATTAATATTTCGCTTAAAACTTGTTTCACGGCAAGCACTGGAACTGGATTTTTGAACATTCCTGGAAAATATGAAACTGTCGTCTTCAATATAAGAAAATTCTAAAACAGGAATGAATGTATTCAAAATTAACTATCGGATCATAAAAAATTAAAAATATTATGAAATATCAACTATACGAACGAGTCGAAAAAATACGATGATTATATGTTTTAATATCTGAATGATATGTTTGGAATTAAATTGATTTTTTTACGATCCAAGTCGAATATTGCAACTTTCTGAATTTGTATGGACGCTGTAGATTCTTCGGTATGAGTCGTTTTTAACAATTTTCTTCTTATAGACGTAAAAGATATGATTAAGATTAAAGTAGCAATCACCACTGAATATTTTTCGACGTAAGCCTATAACCCCTTTTATTTTTCGCGAACACTCCCTTTAAGATCAGTGAGGACCAACCATTGGTAAGTTGGGACAATTTAGTGGTCATCTGGGTGAATATGACATTAAAATGGTAAGCCGGGAGAATAATTTGGGTTTGAAAATGATCTTAGTTGGAAAGTGAGAGAAAAGTAATGTGGTCACCAACCTGTGGAAGGTCGTCGTTGATGGAAAGAAGATCACTGGCTTGACTGTTCTCCAAAGTAACTTCATCCTCATCCTCCTCTTCATCAATATCTTCAGCTTCTAGGATTTAATTAATTGTAATCACGTTATTTTAAAGTATCTTAAGGGACTGTAAGATAAATTTTAAGTACAAAGATGGCAGTTCTCTACAAAATTGACTTTCGCTTTCCTTGTTTTTAAGAGACCATGGATAAATTTTTAGAGTTAAACACTTTTTTAGTCAGAAAAACTTTATTAGATTTCAAGTTTTGATCAGATTAAGGTTTTAGGGATAACATTAAAAATTGGGCATTGGTATCTTTTTTTGGATGGTCACTTGAAACTACTCTTACAGTCTCTTTAACCTTTTCTTTTATAAATGCATAAATATTACAAATATTTCATTCATTTTAAATCTTTAAAAAAATCATCGACCCTGGAAAAGGGAATTTATCCCGTCGAAAAATCAAAAAGAACTAAAAAGTTAACTACAAATATTTAGCTTTAGAACCAGCATTTCAACCATCTATCCGTACTTTAACTATATCATTTTTTAGGATTTGACCAAAAAAATTAAATTTTTAGAAAAATACTGCTTATTTAGTTTCACCTTCAAGTCTTTTGTTCTGAGATGTTCCAAAATCAGGATTACTTGAGTCGTTCGTATCTTATTTTCAAAACATTGTCAAATAAAAATAAGAGCAACATAGAAAAATTCCGTTTTTAGATTTAAAACATAATTTTTGTAGATTATGCAACATTGGGAAAAGGGGCGTAAACAGGATGTCAGTCCGGGGGGGGGGGGGGGGCACTCTAGTATGCCCGGTCTATTAGCGCCTGATACAATCAGGGCTTAGCGATGTGTTTGTGTCTATTCTGAACCAATAGAAATTGCATGGCGGTAACATGTATCTTTCTATCTAGCTCATTATCCAATTAGAGATAAATCCTTATATCGGCGCTATAACAGTAAATGGAAATATTTACTTTTACTGAAACTATGATGGGGGGGATTTTATTGCTAAAGTTCCCCATGGAGTGTCAAAAAGGGTTACAATATAATTTACAATGTTAACAAATCTATTTTATTCAATGTTTGCCTAGATCAAGGAGAAAGAAGCTGGTTTTTGAAATATTTTCAGAATTGGAGATAGTTTTAACACCTTCGCTTACCCAGGGAGTAGAAAAGTCTCCCAATAAATCTAGAAAATCTTGAAAATTATCATCTATCCTAGTTTTGTAGGATTTTTCTAGAATCCTTATGTTTACTGACATAACCTGATTCATCTTACATGATCACAATAAATCTATTATTTACTCTCAGTATAAATTAGAATCAATGGAAATTTAAGCCCCCAAGGTCAATTTTTCTTAATATAAATGATATTTTTATCGTGCACATTCAAAATACACATGTTAATTCTCATTACAACATAAAGATATCGAATTCTAGAAAAATCTTACAAAACAATTAATATTTCTTTTTTTAAAGAACTGGTTTTAACATGAACCTGCTTGAATAAGTTTTTAGTTAAGCGGGACTCCATAAAAATGTTGCCTACCAAATAAAACCAAAAATTCATTTAGGAATGCTTTTTTTCTTATTTTCTTAAACCATCATGCATATATCATTGTGTTGTATTTTGTATTTAAGAATAAAAATTGTTAACCAGGAAAATTGTTTAATTCTCTTTACCTTCAATAATAACCTCATCCTGTAAAAAAACAATTCTTTAAAAAGAGCATTATGAAAAAGTTTTATTATTGATCTAGTTTTAGAGATCTTCGTCATTTTGCACAGCAAAAGATTTAAAAAGTTCCTTTATAATATATTAAGTTAACTCGTTAAATAGATTTGTCATTTGAAACTACGTTAACAGTCCCTTTACAGACAAAAAAGAAATGTAAAAAAAATGTTAAGACTTTTTTTAGGATTTTTAAAGATTTAGGATTCTAAGTTAATCCATACGATTATATTAATATCTTGATCTAGGATCAATTTAATTGAAAAAATTGTCCATTCCTTTGATTTTGGATTCTCGTTTCCTATTAGTTCACTAACATTAAATATCTCTTTTTGTGTCTCATCTTTCTTTGCATCTTTAAAAAAAGTCTTTTAAAAATCGAAAAGTGATCTAATTTGGATAAAATCTAAAGGAGCACATTGACTGACAGATATTTTTTTACTATTTGATAACATTTTTAATTTTTTTAAGACCTTTTCCTGGTTCGTAAGGGTCAAATTCATCACTCATAGCTCAACCCTCAAGTGTTTAGCTGATTATTTCATTTTGTCTAATTGTAATTTGTAGTTAAACACATGAATATAATCTAACAATGACTGGTGTGGGAGTATTCTGTATAATCATGATAAATACTACTGTGGTTATCATTTCAACTGCAGGCTCACGGGGATTCAGCTGTCATCAAGTATGATTTACATTTTATCCATTAAAAGGAATTCTATATCCATATTTTCACATTATTCATTAAGAATCCATATATTTACATTATTTCTTCTAAATCCATGTATTTAAATTATTTCTTCTGTATCCATATATTACCATAATACATCTCTTTATCCATATTCACTGCATAACTCCTTCTACATCCATTTATTCACATAATAATTTCTAAATCCATAAATACACATAATTCCTTCGATATCCAAGAATTAACATAATACCTTCTAAATCCATATATTTACACAACTCCTTCTATATATCCATATATGTACATAACTACTTCTATATCCATATATGTACACAACTCCTTTTAAATCCATATATTCACATAGTACCTTTCTGTATACATTATACATATATTATATAATTTCTTCTATATCCATTTATTTACATTATTCCTACTATATCCGAATATTTACATAATACCTTCTATATCCATATATTCACAAAAAAAACCCTCTTTATCCATATATTCACATAAAACCCTCTTTATCCGTATATTCACATAATACCTTCTATATCCATATATTCTCATATTATCTTCTATATCCATTTATCTACATAATACCATCTATATCCATATATTTACATGATACCTCTTTATCTATAAATTAACACAATTCATTCTTTATCCATATATTCACAAGATACCTTCTATATCCATATATTCACATGATACCTTCTTTATCCATATATTCACATAATACCTTCTATATCCATATATTCACATGATACCTTTTTATCCATATATTCACATAATACCTCCTATATCCATATATTTACATGGTACCTCTTTATCCATATATTCACATAATACCTTCTATATCCATATATTCACATAATACATTCTATATCCATATATTCACATAATACCTTCTATATCCATATATTCACATAATACATTCTATATCCATATATTCACATAATACCTTCTATATCCATATATTTACATGGTACCTCTTTATCCATATATTCACATAATACCTTCTATATCCTTATATTCACATTTTTTCTCTTTATCTATAAATTAACATTAATATCTTCCATATATTTATATAATACTTATTCATAAATTCACATAATATCACTGCAGCTATATTCACAATTTCACATTCGATTCAAATCACGCCATTTCACGTATATTCCAAATGAATGGTCGGCTTATTGGAATGTTAACGTAAAAAGAAAGCCTGAAGTATTGTTATGGTTTGCTATACCTGGAGAATGCACTATCTATCTATCTATTTATCTATCTAAATTCCCAATTTAAATATATATTTATCTATTTATCAATCTATACATCTAACTTCCAATTTGAATTTTTATTGATACATATATATTTTTATATATATATATCTCATTTATCCAATCTCCAAATTTTAATGTCTATTTATTCAGCTATCTATCTATCTAACTTCCAAATTAGAATATTAATTTATTTATCTATCTATCTATCTACCTGGTTTCTAAAAGCACCTTTCTAATCCGTCAAGGTTAAACTAAATGGTTTCATACTGCAATTGGATCAGCTGATAATAACTCTGTCGTCTTTGCAAGATAAATGAAAGAAAAATATTTTTTATCGTATTTACCTATTGTAATCATTTATCAAAATGTTTTTATAAACAAATTAAACGAAAAAAAAATATTTCTACTAACTGTATGTAGGTAAAAAACTGATTATTAACCGAGACTTTCTAATAATTGCAACAAAAAACTTCAAACTTAATTCTTTTGCTTAAAATACCTGATATCTATCAAGTTCTAAAGTTTGTAAGAATTAATTTAAAACTGGATTTCAATGAACTTTTCTAAAAGAGTATTTTGAGTATTCTGGCTCTTGGAACAACTTTCAGGCTGAAAGTTTCAGCTTAATTCTAAATCTACATTCTTATGGAAGACTGGATAACATAGGGTATTGTAAGTATTTTCAAATAGGTAAAACAAAGGTGTAGCAAAAATTTAAAAAGTAAATGATAGTAATATTAAGACGATTGATTTCATTGATAAAAGACGAATGTAAAATTTCTGAACATTAGAAATTTATTAAGAAAACTTAAATGTCGTCTTCCAAGTTGAACTAACTTCATGACTGCTGTGATGGAAATAACTTTGTTCGTTTTATATATCTTAAAATTATGGATTTTTAAAAAAGTATCTGCACAAAAATCTAAGAAGGTTTTTTCAAATTTCAAATGGTTTCTTCTCAAAATTTTTTTTTCCGTCCTGGGAGATATATGGAAAAACAAATCAAAACATAGCATTTTTTTATCTGAGTATATCAATATAAACATAGCTTAACACAGAATACAATATTAGATTGTTGGAAACCTTTAGAGTTTTTCGTGGTGCGAATTATTAAAGTCCAAAAACATAGAAGATTTAAAAACATTTTTGCCAATTATTACATGCTAAATATGATCAATGTTTTGTTTTTATGTATGCATAGATTTTTTCTGCATGTTAAACAAAAAATATGTATTTTTGATTTTGAATAGTTTTAAAATATCAAAACAATATAAATGTTTGCTTATGTAACTTTATTCTCTAGATAAATGATAAATCTTTATTGTTTATTTAGTAATACGTAAATATAAATATAAAGAGATTAGATAAGAATACGTTTCTAGTTTTCATCAATAGAATTAATATTCTGGTAACATGAAGTGGTTTATTTTCTTTCTTGTACAGGCTGCTGGCTGTACACTTGCTGTACAGTACAACCAGGAGTTCGCGCAATTTAAGGTATTTCAAATTGAAGGTTTTGATTTTTATCAAATTTTCTTGTTTAAATAGGGTCATTTCAAAACAAGAGAAACAGCCGACAAAAATTCACCATCTCCGATTTGGCTGAATTTTTATACATAGCTTTTATGTGTGAAAAATACATTTTTTATTTAAATCTCTGCGATCGAAATTAGGGACCAGGAAATATAAGAAAATTTTGAATTTGAGATATTTTTTTTTGGTAGATTTTTTTTGTTTTCTAAGTCTTTGCTAACTTAAAAATTTCAACATATTTTAAGAAAGATAAAAATATGAAAATTTATAAAAAACATATCAAATATTTGAAAGACTTTTCTCTTCTTTAAAATATAGTTACAAAGATAATGTATATCAATCTGCTTTTGCTAAGACTCCTTGAGAATGATTTGGTAAACTATTACAGAATTTATCTAATAAGTATGAATCGTTCCTTGTGTTCTTGGAAATGACCGAACAGTTAAATAAAAATTAGTGTTTGAAACAAACAAACTTTATTTCTAATTTGTTAATGTAGTTTTAAATTGTATAAGACAATAAGTGATTGAGGTCGTCAATAAGACCTAACTTCTTGCAGCCTGTATAGGAAAACCTATAATTTAAATCAAATAAGTCATTTCTTTGAATAATCAATTTTTTTCAAATCACAAGTATATGAAATTTAACAATAATAATGAAGACATTTTGAAATTTTTAGTCTACCTATGGAAAAGTTTACAGAAGTGTTGGAGAGGAAGAAAATAGATTCAAAATCTTTTCTGAAAATATGGAAAAAATTAGGTAATTAAAAAAACTTAATCTAATTTTTAGATGAAATTGAAATTGAATGAGCTTGATAGAACTTTCAACATGGATACAATTAGATTAACTCAACCCTATTCCATAATCCGGGGTAGATTAACCAATCTGAAATCTTTTAGTCTTGACCAATGATCAAGATTAGTTTTTTTATCGTCCCTGAAATTGTGGGAGAAGGACGATATTTGTTGTTCTTCAAATATTTCTGGGAGGGTTTGGGGGTCGCTGCACCTTTCTTTTAAAATTCAATTGGGTACTGCCCCGCTCCCCTCCTTCTAAAAGCCAATCTGTTTCTGCCTATATATAGGGAGCACAATGAGAAGAAAAGTACCTACACTATGGGGATGAATATGTGGACAGATCTAACTGATGAGGAATGGTCAAACCAGTTTCTAGGATATAAACGTGTCTCCACCCTCCACCCTGCAGTACACAAGGAGTCCAGGTAGTTTAATGTGAAAATAAGCCAGTTTCTAATAAACATATCTCCATTCTCCCCCCTGCTGTATCAAAGGAGTCATCTCTGAGATGAGATTTTAAAAGCTTAAACCCAAGTAAAACCCGGTCTTTGTGTCTGCTGAGATCCAAGTAAAGCTCAAGTCAAGGCCTGGATTTTGGATGGCCTTGAGTTTAGTAAAAACCAACCATCTTGGGGTTTTCTATTTTTAAGGCTCGAGTCTGATGATCGTAAATTTTGTAAAATATTTTTTATTTGTACATTTAAAATTTCGGGTCTTATTTGTTTAGGTTTGTTTAAGTTTAAATTTTCGAAATTTACATCTCCTTGTCACAGCTGATCTGACGGCATTCTGTTTGCTAAAAAGAGAAAGCTTGCTAAACAGTCTCTCATTGGTCGAATCAGAACCAATCCTGACTTGGGTTCTATCTAAGCCCGAGTTTGGGTTTTACTCGGGTTGAAGTTTTTAAAATCTCATCTCAGGTAATCAAATGTAAACAGAAACCGGTTTCTAGGATATAAAGCAAGGATGATTTAATATGAATATGAAGCCAGGTAGAAACATCCTGCCTAGGGCTGGGCAAGCTCAAACTTTTTCAAGCCTTTTCGTTAACAGTTAATTCCAACCGTTTTTAAACTAAAATCTCAGGTAGTTGTTAGTTTTAGAGGGTTATTTAAAAAATTAAAAAAAAAATAATTATGAAAACGTATCCACCCCAAAGTAGGAGTTGTGAAAGTTGAATTTGCGCTCAAACTCAGGATTTACAGATCTTTAAAAAGTTTAATATGTCTCAAATGAATCCGAAAGAAGTTTTCCACAACAATGCATACTCAGTTCAACTACCTTGCATAGCCGGTCACTCCCTTTAATATTTAAATTTCTATAGAGATGTGAAGGATTTACCGGCAAGTGTTGATTGGAGGGAGAAGGGGGTTATTTCAGATGTTAAAAATCAGGTAAAAAGATGTTCTTCTAATAAATCATTTAAAAAAAAATAATGTATAGAAGCAAACTATACATTATTTAACATTTATGAATTAATTGTGATAAGTATTAACTTTTCTACTTTTAATTCAAACAATTCCTCGTAAGATTAAACCACGCTATTTGGACGATAAAAAAGATGAGGGATTTTTAAATTAAGTTTTTCAAAATCAAAATTGCTCCATACTTTACAATTAAAGAAATATTTATTTTTATTCCCAGTTTCATTTTTTCCCAATTTAATGTCTTTTAAAATTTTAATAACATTTTTCCATAAAAAAATTAAAAATAATATTTGAGGGATCCTGTGGATCTTGTTGGGCTGTTTGTGCAACTGAACAGATGGAGTCCTATGTTGCTTTACAATCTGAAGTCCTTCTAGAACTATCTTCTCAACAGGTGGGATACCATTATAGGGGTAACATTATTTTAGATATTGGTAACACCATCATGTATGTAGGTAATGTTATATATAGGTAACATCATGGTATATATAGGAACCATCATTATAATGAAGGAAACGTTATGATTTATATATGGTAACAAAATTTTGGGATATAAAGGTAATATTCTATTATATATAGGTAACAAAATGTTATAAATAGGTAACATCCTGTGCTCCTAACCCACTAACCTGTGGTGGTACAGGAGGATGTCAAGGATCTACTCCTCCCCTAGCTTACAACTATGCCCAGCTATTTGGTCTTGTTCTGGAGGAAGAATATCCTTATATCTCTGGTAGGATATCTTTTATAAGGGACTGTACAGTGTACACATAATATTAATTAATCTATTCATAGAGTCCGCCTTGCCTAATTTACAAAGTAACATGAAATGGACACTGTACCGTGTGAAAATCATGTAAATAATGTCAGATACTTCCTGTATTAGAACTTCTTCAGTTCCGAATATTCATAGAAAGGTTTTGTTTGATTCAGTCAAAGACAGATTTTGAAAATTAGAATGAAAATATTTTTTCTCTGTCAGGTTTGATCAGACGAAGGCTTAAAGGATGTAGAATCGGTTAAAACTAACATAATCACATGCTGGACACACACAATGGAGTGAAATCGCATTAATCGTGTACAAATCAGATTGAGACTATATCCAGATTGTATCTTATTTAAAGTAGGTTGAACAAAATCCAATTAAAGTCTGCAATGCATTTCCATGATTTTTCAAAACAGATTTCTTAGTTGGGATCATTTCAAAGACAAAAACATAATTAAAGAATTTCAACAAAAGATGTAAGTGGAACACTACTTTTCAATTTTTTACTTTTGTTTAGGATCTACTTCTGAAACTGAGGACTGTGAGTACAATCTATCCAACCTATCTCCTGTAGCTTCTATCACAGGCTATAATAATCTTCCTCCCAACAGTATGGAGGCTGTTATTCAACACATTGCTGAGGTCTAAATATAACTAGAAAATTAAGTGATTTAAGGTTTTCAAAGGGGAGACATTTTTTATCATTTCGGAGTCACAATTTCACAAAGCTGTCATATTTTAAATTCAAATACCGTTAAAACTATAATACTCAAAACCAGCTTATTAATTATAATTATTTCTTCTTCAATCTTAAAGCTTTTCGAAATTTTTTTTAAAACCACAAAGTCAAAAAAAAATCAATTTCACACTTTAATATTTGAAGAACTTTGATTACTCAAAAAATTTAATTGGTTTGTGTAACTTCTCCATGCCGTTCTAATCTAGGGGAAAATATATTATAATCGTTAAAAAAACTGAAAGTTCATTATGGAAAACCCCATCGATAATAAGAAAAAAATAACTACTTGACAATTTAAAATAACTTACATTATACTGGCTTTCCATAAATCAGCTTCCATAATTTTAATATCTAGGTTGGACCACTAGCTATCTCTGTTGCAGCAAATACGTTTAAGAATTATAACGGAGGAGTGTTTGATGGATGCAGCTACGAGGTATATGTTTTCGACAACTTTCATTCATTCATAAAAAATATTAATTTTGGTATGGAGTAACTTTTATTGAATATTGCCAAATGTTGCAATTTTCTAATTACAACAACTTCAATTTTCTAAGGTGTTGGATGTTTTATTTATATTCTCAATTTTTATTTATCTGATCTCAAAGGAATTAAATCTTTGCCGCAAACTCTGATTTTCTAATTGCTATATCTTAACAACCCAATGTCGTAGACCTTAGATATTTCATACTATTGATTTGGTTAAATCAAATGATCTAAGTTTGAAATATCAAAGGTTTACCTTTTCAGGTTGCAAAGATATTTGCATTAGAAAGTTTGATTTTGTGGCAAAGACTCAATTCCTTAAGCACGCAATACAAAATGAAGTATGTAAATCTCCGAACTAAATATTTTGGTCATGCATTAAAGGATTTTTGGCCATTAAGAGGTTTTACAAAAATCTGAAAAGTTTTGCAAAATTCAAAACTACTAAAGTTTGAGCTGAAAAAATTTATTGTCACAACTAATATTTTAATCTCTCGTTCAATAATACAGGAAGTTTTGCTTCGTTAATGTCTATAACTGCTATAAAAAGCAAAGTTGCAGAATTACAAACATTTTAAAATGTTGAAGCAATCTGAATTGCGAAAAAAGCTTGAATAAATGGATCAAATAGAGTGCCCATCTATATTTGTAGGATAATATTGCCCTGAACCATGCAGTACAGTTAGTTGGATATGGTACTGATGAAGATCTTGGTGATTACTGGATTGTAAGTACTTTTCATAAGTAACATTTCTTCATTTTGTCCAAAAATATTTTTAGCTTTCAAGTATTCTAAGAAATGCTAAATTGTCATGTAACAAAATTTGTTGGAGCACCTGAGCCAACTTCAATTTTCTGATTTTTCCATGGAAGTTTTCTAATTAAACTTTTTATTACAAATTTGTTAAGAACAAATTTGTCAACTCTGACCTGCTATTTTTTCTTGGCTTACATAAATGGATCCGATCAGTAACTAAGATTTATTAGAGATAAATCAAGATCATAATATGATTAACATTTTCATAAGAATATAATTGAATATATCATGGGTTTTATCACAGAATAAGATAAGGTTATATCATAGGAAGCTTAATTTTCTCTGCATGTAGGGAATAGCAAATTTTCTGTACTTCTCCATTCTAGCATAGTTGGCAGTAAATAGTTCAACGTTCCGTAGCTGGTGGTTGTGAGTGATCAGTTCAGTCGTTTTGACGTTAATAGAAACAAAACACAAAGAAACTAGCAAACAGACAAGACAACTATACATTTTTGAATTAAATGAAATTTTTATGGCATGTTTGATTCAGTCAAAGACAGATTTTGAAAATTAGAATGAAAATATTTTTTCTCTGTCAGGTTTGATCAGACGAAGGCTTAAAGGATGTAGAATCGGTTAAAACTAACATAATCACATGCTGGACACACACAATAGGCAACAAAGAATTTTTTCAGAAATGTTTATTAAATTTTGTTGCGTTTACACATTAAATCAAATCTGACAGATTTACACTTACAAAGTAATTTTAAACTGTTTTGAAATATTTCAGTCTTGTATCTGAAGATCTAACATTAATCTGATTTTAAGCATTCAATAAGTCTTTTATCTTTAAATAAGGTTAGGAATATCAGGATGAAACTAATCCTTCCTATCTCCTATAGGTTCAGAACAGCTGGAGGTTAGGTTTGGGAGAGAATGGATATACCAGGATAAAGCTAAACCTTCCTATCTCCTAGGTTCAGAACAGCTGGAGGTTATGTTTGGGAGAGAATGGATATATCAGGATGGAACTAAACCTTCCTATCTTCTAGGTTAGGAACAGCTGGAGGTTAGGTTTAGGAGAGAATGGATATATCAGGATGAAACTAATCCTTCCTATCTTCTAGGTTAGGAACAGCTGGAGGTTAGGTTGGGGAGTGAATGGATATATCAGGATAAAGCTAATCCTTCCTATCTCCAAGGTTAGGAACAGCTTGGGATGAGGTTTGGGAGAGAATGGATATATCAGGATGAAACTAATCCTTCCTATCTCCTAGGTTCAGAACAGATGGAGGTTAGGTTTGGGAGAGAATGGATTTATCAGGATGAAACTAATCCTTCCTATCTCCTAGGTTAGGAACAGCTTGGGATGAGGTTTGGGAGAGAATGGATATATCAGGATGAAACTAATCCTTCCTATCTCCTAGGTTAGGAACAGTTGGGGGTCAGGTTTGGGAGAGAATGGATTAATCAGGATAAAGCTAATCCTTCCTATCTCCTAGGTTAGGAACAGTTGGGGGTTAGGTTTGGGAGAGAATGGATATCAGGATAAAGCTAATCCTTCCTATCTCCTAGGTTAGGAACAGCTGGAGGTTATGTTTGGGAGAGAATGGATTAATCAGGATAAAGCTAATACTTTCTATCTCCTAGGTTAGGAACAGCTGGAGGTTAGGTTTGGGAGAGAATGGATATATCAGGATAAAACTAATCCTTCCTATCTCCTAGGTTAGGAACAGCTTGGGGTTAGGTTTGGGAGAGAATGGATATATCAGGATAAAGCTAATCCTTCCTATCTCCTAGGTTAGGAACAGCTGGTGGTTAGGTTGGGGAGAGAATGGATATATCAGGATGAAACTAATCCTTCCTATCTCCTAGGTTAGGAACAGCTGGGGGTTAGGTTGGGGAGAGAATGGATATCAGGATAAAGCTAATCCTTCCTATCTCCTAGGTTAGGAACAGTTGGGGATTAGGTTTGGGAGAGAATGTATATCAGGATAAAACAAATCCTTCATATCTTCTAGGTTAGGAACAGTTGGGGATTAGGTTTGGGAGAGAATGTATATCAGGATAAAGCTAATCCTTCCTTTCTCCTAGGTTAGGAACAGTTGGGGATTAGGTTTGAAAGAGAATGGATATATCAGGATAAAGCTAATCCTTCCTTTCTTCTAGGTTAGGAACAGTTGGGGATTAGGTTTGGGAGAGAATGTTTATCAGGATAAAGCTAATCCTTCCTGTCTCCTAGGTTAGGAACAGTTGGGGATTAGGTTTGAAAGAGAATGGATATATCAGGATAAAACTAATCCTTCCTATCTTCTAGGTTAGGAACAGCTGGGGGTTAGGTTGGGGAGAGAATGGATATATCAGGATGAAACGTGAAGCCAACCCTCCTTGTGGAACGGATTCTACAACTTCAGGTATAGACACTAAAGGCATGATCCAACCCTGTTTACTGGTTTAGTGAAACCGTGCCACATAAATATTTTAGCGTACCAGTCTGCCTTATAAATCCAGTGGGTAGTGGACCCAGTGCGTTTCTGAAAAAAAATATAAGGCTGACTATGGTAACTAGCCACTGGTTTACGATATTTCATTGAAGCCTGATTATTTTATAATTATGAATTTATCGTTTATCACCAAATTCTAAAAATTTCAGCTTAAGTTCAAGTAACTCTTTCTTACAAAGTGCCATTGACGGCTTAAAATTATCCCTCCGACACTTTTTCTGAGTAATGATAACGGAGAAATCGTCATTCTACTTTTTTGTTTATGAGGTAGGAAAATGTTGGCAGTTATCTTTTTCGGTACATAATTACAAACTATATAAATATAAAGATATCCCCAATGAAGCATTGATTTTATATATATATATATGACTTTAATGGTATCTCTGTGAATCACTGATTATAACAATATAGGCTTAGTTAAAATTAACTTTAACTTTCCTATAGATCTATTAAGTTTTGAACTTTTCTTGAATTTGTAGAATTCAAAACTTTTTGACTTTTTCTATCAAATACTTAAAACTTCCCTAAATAGCAGCTAAACTACTGGATTCATGTGAATTTATTCATCTTAGATAGAAATTAATTAAAGATTTATCTTTTGTTAGGACGGTTTCAATTAATTGTAATATTTTATATTTAAACAGTAAATTTAGTAACTCTCATCTAAGCTCGGTCATCGACAAATTAACTATATATAATATTACTTGCATTCTCATTTTTTTACCGTATAGCCATCCATTTTTCATACTGTCACTTTCAAACTTTTCGATCTGAAAGAATTTGTTTGTAAACACTTCAATATGCACAAACTCTGATTTTAGCATCCCTATATCTTTGCAATCCAATGTAGACCTTGAGATGGTAAACTTTGAATTCTCATTAGATACAAACATCTGAGTTTAGATATATAATGCAAAGCTGATAGGGAATGAAAAATTTAAGTTTGTGGCAAAGACTGAATTCCTTTCTTTATTATATATATAAGTATGGTAAAGGACGTAATTAATGGCGTCCAAGTTGGCGTTGTTTAACAAATCTTTAAAATTCGGATCATAACATACTTTTAGATTGTAAGATCCTTGAGAAAAAAATGTTTTAACTGCAAGTTTCACATGGTTCTGGGTACCCATCATACTTCAGAATTAATCAATAAAGTTTTTGATGAAAATGTTTTTGCTTTAGGTCACGTTTGTCAGGGTGGACCTGGTTCTGATAGTTTGACCGTATGTGGAATGTGTGGCATGCTGTTTGAGACTTCCTTCCCTCTTGGAGCTCATCTTTTATAATTTTATAGATAACGCCATTTTTATTGTAAAATTATTTAACTGTTAATTATGAGAATGATGTAGATTAATTTAACAATAAATTGGAATATCTTATTTTAATGTTAATCTAGTGATAATTTTCATTTTAAATGGATTTTTAATGTAGGTGCAGTGCAGAGAAGGTGCAGTGTCAGTGTCACTTTACCCTGTACATTTTTTCTAATTTTGATTTAATTTAATGCCAGGAGTGTCAAAAAATATTTTTAATTTTTTTTGATCGAGGGCTAAAATCTCCATTTTCGATTTTTTAAAATATAATAAATGCTAGATCTTACGATTAAAATCTTATTTTTCAATAAAAGTTTGATAAATTAAAAAAATTTTAATTTTCTTTGACCCCTTGAATAAATTTGTGCACTAAACCTGCCGATAAAGTAAAAATACAGTCTAGGAAAGTAATTATTGGAGCAAAATACTACCCGTGTCCGGAGAAAAAGCCAACTTTTTTTCCCGATAAATCATAAGACTCTCCTAGGACCGAATCTTATTAATTTAAGCTAGGTCGCTCAGTACCAACCGTCGATTCAAATCTTGAATCTCCGATTTAAAGTTAAAGATTTACGAGAATTTGAATTCGGTGATTCACGATTTGAACTGGCGCGGCGAAAGGCAGTTTAATCATTAAATTCATAAAATCTAGTCCCTAGTCATATTATTGACTAATCTAAATGCTCATAGTATATTATATTTGTATATTGTATAATGATATATAAATTCTAAAAATATTATCTCTATTTTATATTCAGGGTTTTTATCCAGATGGTCTGAAAAGGGTAAGGCAGTGGAGTGCTACAAGATTTTGATGTTAAGATTTAATAAGGGAAACTGAGATTAAACACTTTTACGGTCAACTTTGTAACCTTGTATGGCGCATATAATTATGAGTTCACGCACAGGTTTGAGATAAATAAAGGAATTGAGTTTTTGCCACAAATAACAGTTTAAAGTGGTAGGAATAAATATTTGAGTTTTTGGGAAACACTCTGTTTCTTTACAATTGGTTAGAATGATTTAAATTTAAAACTTTTTTTTTGTTTTTTAATATTTCTTTGATAACAGAATTTATGATTGCAAATATGTAAAATATCAATCCAACCATGCACTCCTGTATGCCGAGTCCATTAGCGCCTGATCCAATCAGGGTTCAGCCATGTGTTTGTTGTGTTTTCTGAACCAATAGAAATAATATGGTGGTAAAATTTATCTTTCTATCTATCAGTAAATGGAAATATTTACTTCTACTGAAACTATAGTGAACGTCAACAATAAAGACCATTGACCGTGCGCTAATGACGAAAATAGTTAAATCCAGAAAAAATTACAATTAGTTGTGTTTGCCCCATTTTTAAACCATGTGCACGATTCCCGAGCCACCCCCCCCCCCCCTGTATCCGCAGATTAAACAAAGAACTCATCAAAGCCTAGTTCTAGTCTTGTGTTTGTATATACTGTAAACTGTAAACTGTAAACTATAAAGTGTAAACATCATTAAAAAGTTTATACTCAACCATATGTAGTGCAGGGTTATCCACAAAGAATAAAACTTTAAAGACAACCTAAAACTATTTAAATATAACACTACAGGTATTTTGTGCGCCTCACGAACCCTTTTCTGTAAATGATCTGCTCTGAAAGTCGGCCGTTTTAAATAATTCTCATGTTTGAGGGATTTTTCTATTCGAATTTGCGCATTTAAAAAAAAAGTAATCTTCACTTAAGATTACTGAATTTTACAACAGTTTACTGTTTTTTAATTAGTGAAACCTAAGATCCCTTCTTCTACATACAGATTAAAAATGTTGGTTTTCATATATTATTGGAACTCTTTTTAAACAAACCTATGAACACAAATATGAAATTTTTGCTAATTAATTTGTTTAAGTTTAAAGGGGTTACGAGTACGACATCTGATACGCATGTCATAGGACTCGACAGGAGGGGGTGGGGGAGGAATCTTATAGACCAGAGGCCTAAAACTCTCCCTTGAAGCTCGTGAGGCTGTTGAATATAGAATAAAGCTAAGGTTCCGAGGTTTCAGATGCATTCTTCCACAGAGCTTCATACCAACACGTTCTTAAATTAACGAGGAATATTTATATATTATAGTTTTTTGAACACTTCGCAACTCTTTTTTAGTGAAATTTTTGGCTTTAACTTTTACTTTTCAAATTGCCATTTTTTATCGTACGCCAGTAAACAAAAATCTTTGCTGATTTTTCTGTTCCAATCGACTTTGAGAGATTTTTAAAAATTGTAAAATCAATGCTTATCTAAGTTTTTCTGAATTAAGATGTTAGAACATCTGGATTTTTTTTATCATTTTCAAACTTTACGAGATTTAACCTTTTTATACAGATTAATTTAATTATACCAGCAACAAAATTGGTAAAAATATCCGTTGTTGAAACACTGATTTCAAATCCATGAAGTCGAGACTAAATCGAACAACTTAATAAAAGCAAAAAATGTTTTTCGAACGAAAATTTGTCAAAATTTCTTAAAACTACTTTTTTACCTAAAGTCCAAAACCTTTAGGGTAGAAAATCAGTTAACTGGGTTTGAGATTGAGTAAGGTGAAATGATCAAAAGGTTTCTTATCACGCATTTTTTTAAGTAAAAAAAGTTGTCTATTTGCACAAAACCCTAAATAGATCAATTTAGAGGGCACTCGAGCATACTTTCTCGTTATCAGTTTTTATCATTTTTATCATCACCATCATCGGGCATGACAATTTTGTAAGATTCATATTTTATTTTATGAGATAGTTCCGTTCAATTTTGAAAATAAAAGTTTTGTGACGACAACGCCCAGCCTTGATAAATAGGACGACATTAGAGGAAGATTGATTAAGACGGAAGGAAGACTGAATGATTGTAGCTTCTAAAGCACTATATTAGATTTAGAAAGGGTTCAATATAGGATTATGGAAGCTTAAACTAATCCAAGATTATTTTCCCGCGCAGAGGTATAAATTCCCACGAAATAATAATAATATTAAAAAGAAATATGGTTTCCAAATTTCCTGGATATGATTTTTTTTTTGTCAATGGGACTACCTTAAAAATATTATTAGTCTAGTAAATAAAAGTTTTTTTTATAGTTGGTTAAAAGAAAACAACATAGAAATAAAAAATTTGTGCTTTTTTGGTGATTTTAAATTAGACAATTTAAAAAGCTATGTACCCGCCAATATGATTTTAGTAACACTCATATAGATTCAGTCTGTTATAAAAAGTTTATCAAGACTCGGTCGACTTTAAACTGTCGTTTCGCCTTTGCCTTTGATTTTACCTTTTTACTTACTTTTTGTAGTCCTGGTCATTCATATTTTAGAACAATAAAGCAATTGTTTTAAGCTTTAGCTTTCAGGAAATAATTGAAAAAATTTTCACGATTTTTGCTGTGAGTTTGAAACCTAATGATCCCACTGCTGTGAACTAAACAAAAGTAGGATGTTAAAGGAATTGAGTCTTTGCCACAAACTCTGATTTTCTAATCCCTATATCTTTGGAACCAAATGTTGCAGACCTTAGATATTTCAAACTATGAATTCTGTTAGATCTAATAATCTGAGTTTGAAATATCAAAGGTTTACAACATCGGGTTCTAAAGATATTGAGGTTTAAATATTTGATTTTGTTCCAAAGACTCAATTCCTATTTTATGTGTCATTACTGTTACAACTTTGAGAGCTCGTAGCTCCTCTAGTTTTGATTTAAAGCACAAGTATGAGAACAGAAATTTATCAGGTTACATATTCGGAATTTAAAACATATTTCTTCCTCTCAGCAGCTTTTCAATTAAAAATTAAGACTGAACTCATAGAAATCATATAAGATTTTAATCTTACGATTTAGTTTAGTTGGACGCAATCCCTCTGTGTACTATCGCTTATTTTACGGTTAAATTATTGTATTTTTGTGCTGATATATATTTTACGGTTAAATTATTGTATTTCTGCTGATATATATTTTACGGTTAAATTATTGTATTTCTGCTGATATATATTTTACGGTTAAATTATTGTATTTCTGCTGATATATATTTTACGGTTAAATTATTGTATTTTTGTGCTGATATATATTTTACGGTTAAATTATTGTATTTGTGCCAATACATATTTTTGTTTGTTTCTTACATAAAAAGACGATAAATCTTTAGACGGGGAAAATACCCAATTTAGTGAAAGGTTTCCCCCACCAAGGTGTCAGCAAAGTAAATGTAAATATATTAATAGATCATTATTTTACTTAGGTCTTAACATTAACTTTTTTCATATGTAATATGTAATAGAAATAATGATAGAAATACTAAATCAAATAATATGTGATATTGTTTAGAGAAACTGTATATGCGTAATTTCAAGTGAGCCTCCATGTAAAGATGATAATGCCTGATTTACAACGGTACCGTTATTAGATTAAGGTTTAAGGATGTTGTCGTAAATCGGGCCTTGCCATCATTGAATGGAGGATAACTTGAAATCACATTACAGTCTCTTCCATATATGTCTTTTTTTTGGGAGACATTTATTTATCCATCTCCTTCGTCATAAAACTAGATTGTTGAATGTGATTCCGAGCCACGATATGGTCAAACAAATTAATAGTAAAACGCATTTTACAGCTTGCAATGCATTTTCTATTATTGTTTTGTGTATCTTAATGATTAAACACGTCTTTACTTGGTTCACTGCTTTGAACGATTGAACCCATGGATATACAATAGAACGGATGTATCATAGACAAGTTTTGATGTAATTTTCTGGGTACCCCTTCCATCGTGCAGTACATTAGACATTGGAATCTGGACTTACTTAATTTTTCTTTGGTTTTTGTAAAGTTAATATAGTTGTCAAGCATAGAAAAAACATTTTATAATGATACTTTGAAATTGATAAAAATTTAGCAAACTTCTTAATAACTGTCGGAGGTACTAAAGATTTAAACAACCTTGGCTGTATTTAATATTTTGAATTTTAGATAAATTTTTCAATATCTCAGTCAATTCTTAAGGTAAAAAAACGGCAGACCACATTTTGAAAAACTTGATGCTACTCATCTCTTAGAAAGCAATGCCATATTTACAAGATATTAGCTAATATATCTCATTTTTCTTACTCCAAGGACCATCATTTACAAGAGTTCTACTCTGTTTGGGACCCTAAACTTCATTTCTAACTTGCTAACACTTCATGACACAAGTGGTGGGGCTTATGGCAAATCAAAATTTAATTAATTTAAAAAATCAACCGGAAGCAGCACCCTGCCTGGGCTCCGGACTAAGTCTAGTAATAAAAACAATTCTGAATAATTTATTAATATTGTGCTCAGATATTGGAAACACTTGGCTTGCATTCTTTAGCTATGAAGGTAATATATTTAGAAACCTTAGAAATATTCCCAATAATAGATCTCTATATAATCTCTATAAGGGATTTTCATATTTACGCATTTGTTTCTGTTTGGTTTGTCTGTTTCTGTCTGTTTGGTATCTCTTTGGTTAGTGTGTTTCTGTTTGGTTTGTCTGTATTTGTTTGGTTTGTCTGTATCTTTCAGTTTGGTATCTCTTTGGTTAGTGTGTATCTGTTTGGTTTGTCTGTATCTGTCTGTTTAGTATCTGTTTGGTTTGTATGTATCTGTTTGCTTAGTATCTGTTTTGTTTGTCTATATCTGTCTATTTAGTATCTGTTTTTTTGTTTGTATCTGTCTATTTAGAATATTTTTGTTTAGTCTATATCTGTTCGAATGGTATTTTTTTTGTTTGCCTGTATGTGTTTATTTAGTATCTGTTTGTTTTGTCTGTATCTGATTTTTTCATATCTGTTTAGATTGTCTGTGTCTGTCTGTTTAGTATCTGTTTTGTTGTCTGTGTTTGTCTGTTTAGTAACTGTTTGGTTTGTCTGTATCTGTTTGTCTAGCCTTTTTTCGGTTTATATCTGTTTGTTTAGTATCTGTTTGGTTTGTCTTTATCTGTTTTTTTCAAGTATCTGTTTGGGTTGTCTGTATCTGATTGGTTTGTTATTGAACTGTATCTGTTTGTTTAGTATCTATTTGGTTTTTATACAGACTGTTTATTATCTGCTTGTTTTGTCTGTGTCTGTTTGTTTAGTATTTGTTCGGTTTGTCTGTATCTGTTTGTTTAGTATCTGTTTGGTTTGTCTGTATCTGTTTGTTTAGTATCTATTTGGTTTGTCTGTATCTGTTTGTTTAGTATTTGTTCGGTTTGTCTGTATCTGTTTGTTTAGTATCTGTTTGGTTTGTTTGTATCTGTTTGTTCAGTAACTGTTTGGTTTGTTTGTATCTGTTTGTTTAGTATCTGTTTGGTTTGTCTGTAGCTGTTTGTCTGATGTGTCTGAGTGTGGACTCCTTGAACCCTGCTATAAGTATGCTGGGGAAATCATCAGGGTAAGTTTTAACAGGAGGTGCAACTAGAAAAGGGAGGGGCTGGAGTTTATACCCCCCCCCTTCATCACATATAGGCTTTTTGTTCCCTGTAAGGCATTTGAACATATTTTCATTGTTACCCATTTGTATTCACTATTTTGGGGATTTAAAAGCAAAAAACTTTTCATACTTATTAACCAAGGCACATGGTTTTTGTTTTTCAATCTTTTTTGTAACTAATAATATAAGTTTAAATATATTCCTTTTTCAAAACATCTATATCTTAATAGAAAAGAACATTTTTGAAAAATAATAAATGGTTTAATCTTTTTGCCATTTTTGTGTGTAAAATGAAAATTAGAGAAATTAAGAAAATAAGGTAGCAAAGACGTGTCAGTATTTCCTAAAGTTTTCATTGATATCTGTCACCCCCCTTTATAAAACAATGTAATGTTTTCTATAGATTATTACCCAATTTATTTCCCATTCCCGCCACTTTTAATATTGTGGTTAAAACATATTACACTATTATACTTTTTAGTGTAATTGTTCAATTTATCATACCTTTAGTGCCACTTTAGAAATTAACTCTACCATCACCATACTTCCCACGAACGAGCAGCCGTAGTACATTTGATTTTCCAAGCCGGGTCAACCTTTCCGGTCCCAGTTTGTACTGTATCGCCCGGACATTGGGTAAATAAAGCAGACCCTCAATAGGAGTAGCCGGTGCAACAAGGTTGACGCGGTCAGATTTTAGATTAAATTTACTTTTACTTAAGGGTCAGAGGTGTATGTTCCCTTGTAAATTGTAAAACTTTTTAAGATTAAAGCTTTAATAGAGGATTAAACCCAACTTTAGAACTGTATTCAATGAAAGAAAATTGTGGAAAATATTTTCTAATATTAATTAAAATCTAAATAAATTGCATTGTAAACTTATCAAATTAAATAAACTTTGAAAATAAGACTAAGGAATTCAGCTAAAAGCTGTATTCATTTGTTGGCTTGAAAACTTAATATTTGAACGGTTTCTACAATTTAATACTCAATATTGTTCTGACTTTAGCCATTAGATAATATAATAACATCATTTAACAGCACTTCAAAACGATATTTAAGAACTTATTTCACCTTAGGTTATAACAGGGGGGGGGGGTTAATTTCCCCCCCTTACGGCCCTGTAATTTGTAATTAGCCTTTAAAGTTACTTGTATGGATGTAAATACTTTTTTTGAGAATTATCAAGAACATAAAATTTAAATAAAAAATATCAACAAGTGATGATACAAAGAAATTCCCAATTGACAGCTGCAGCGGATAATAAGTTCAGAAAGTAAGACTGAATAAATTTGTAAAATTGTTATAAAATTATCATCCTTTATGAGAAACTCTGTTTCAAAACTGTTAAATTGGTATACATTGGCAGTATCCATAAAAGTATTCTTTCTGTTTCCAGAGCATTTTCATGGGATATTTTTAATTCTTTCTCCAGCGGCAAAAATTTAAAGAAAATCTTTCTTAAATAATGGAAAAATGAAAAATTATTTCCTCTATGATTTTTTAAAAGTTTTTAGTGCTGAGGTCTAATCCTAGCCTATACTTAACCTGTCACTTCTAGTCATTTTCTCTTAAGAAGTAATTAAAAGTTGAAAGCTATATATATAATATATATATATATATATATACTAGCTTGGGAACCCAGCGCTGCCAAGGTTACTAAAGTCATTCCAGCCGTTTACCCGCAATTGAACGATTTTACCGGAAAACTAAATTAAAGTCGACCCACTTAGCTTAGAATCTCAAAACAAAGCTAAGAACATTCCCGTGGGTATCCCGTGTTCTCTAATCAAAATTTAAGACAACTCGCTCAAGGGATTCCTTAGTTATTATCGGACAAACAAACAAACAGAGATTACAACTTTATATATATTATATATAGATATGCATCAATTTTAGAACAATGTTATCTGTTTCTAAACTGTTTAAGGTCCCGGAGTTGGAATGAAAACCCCTGGGATTCAACTATACACAGGAGTCCGGTAGAAACCGACCTTTCATGGCTCAAGGTAATGAAAACTGATCTAGAGGAAACCAACATAAAGGGTGTCGAGGGGGATACATAAAGGTTTTATTTGAACTGGTCTAATTTACTCAACATCTGAATAAGATATCTTGTTTCCAAAAAAGTAGTTCAAATGAAGCATTAAATAGTTCAAATGAGAAAAAAGTAGTTCAAATCAGCAAACAAATTAACCAAAACTATAGCTTTCAAGTGAGCAAAAAAATAGTTTAAATGAACCAAAAAATAGTTCTAATGGGCAAAATAAATAGTTTAAATGATCAAAAAGATAGTTCAAATGAGCAAAAAATAGTTCAAATGGGCCAAAAAATTGTTAAAATGAGCAAATAAATAGCTCAAATAAGCAAAAAAAAAAATTCAAAAGCAACTATTTTTTAGCAATTATTTGAACTTTATATTTTTTGTTCATTTTATCTATTTTTTTCCTCATTTGAACTAAGTTTTTTGCTCATTTGAACTATTATTTGGCTCATTTGAAATATTTTTGCCACATTTGAATTATATTTTTGGCTTATTTGAACTTTTGTTTTGTTCATTTGAACTAATGTTTTGGCTCATTTGAACTATTGGGTATACGATATTGGGTAATTTTTGCTCATTTGAGCAATTATTTGGCTCAATTACTACTACCACGTGGGGTACCACGTGCAATAGTTCAAACACCAATACATGTCTCACGGTAAATTCTTATCTGATAGATAGATAACTCGTGCGACCACAATTGGAGACGTCATGTGGTCGACCACTGTAATGTTTGAAAGGAATGGGACGATAGTTTGGGCGCTAGATGTCTTACGTTAAATTACTATCTGATAGAAAGATAACTCGTGCGACCACAATCGGAGAAGTCATGTGGTCGACCATTTTAATGTTTGAAAGGAACGGCCTATATGCAGCAAAATTATTGCAGATCTTTCAAAGACGACATTTTTTATGTTCCTTTTAAAGGATCCTGCAGATGAAGGTAGGTCTCCCTGTGTTGGACTCTGCTACACGCTTAAACTTTTAAAGATGGCGGAGATGCAAAACAAACAAAAGGTGAGGAATATTACACACATGTCTATCAGCATTATTGGAATATCGAACCGATGTATATAAACAGTGACATTTAAAAGGGTTTAGAATGATTAAAAGCTCTTCTGTTTCTCTTTTTACAATCTTTCTGTCTTTTTTCCAGTTGGTATTTTTTTAAATCTATACTATAAAAATTCAAAAATATCTTCTTTTTTTTGTCGCATAAGTTCTCCTGGTTGATATATCCTTGAAAGATTTTTTTTTGAAAATTCTAACTATTAATAGTGGCTTTTAGATAAAAATCTTATTTCTAAGAAAGGATATTTGAATTATGAATTAATCATTTATTATTGTAGAGGTTTGACGGGTATCTGTACGATTTTTACAGGAAGTAAATATTCTAGAAGAAAACAAATCTTTGACATTTACTAATCACCTGTAAACCTATGTTTAATGTTATTTTGTGATTTTCTACCAGTTTTTATTGGCTTTCTCATGATCACATATCTAGTCATTTTATCTTCATGCGCATGAAATATACTGTGACAATAAATAAATATATTTAAATGTAGTTTAGTTCTTGAACTGTGGACGTAATTTGAGGAGACCATGAAGACACCCTCCATTTTTTTAGAGTGGCACCGCATTACCCATTCACAACGGTACCGATTCACAACTGAGCTGAAAACTTTAGATGGGATATCCTTAATCCCGATCGTATATTTAATCTGGAGATTAAGTTCATGAGGAGAACAAGCAATATTTAATCTGGAGATTAAGAAAAAGAGTGGATTAAGCATTAATCCTGATATCCACCATTCTAAAGTTTTCAGCTCAGAGCTGAAAACTATAGAATGGAATATCCTTAATCCCGATCTGTTAATTAATCTGGAGATTAAATTCATGAGGAGAACAAGCAATATTTAATCTGGAGATTAAGAAAAAGAGTGGATTAAGCATTAATCCCGATATCCACCATTCTTAAGTTCCCAGCTCTGATCATATATTTATATATATATATATATATATATATTAAACAGCTTGCAAACAAAGTTACAAGGGTTTTCGTGGATAGAATAGAATTAGGCCCGTCATTCTCCTTGATTAGTCAAAAATAAAAGTTAACGGGTAAATCTGATTCATTTGAAATTACGTCTTTATTCCCTTTAATGGCGTTTATATTTACTTTATATTTAATTTTTGTATTTCTGGCAAGCCTTTTTAGAATAAAAGTGACAAGTACACAGAAAAGTTGTTAATTGACAAGTTCTTTTAGTTTCTATGATTATGTGAATCCAATATCCATACTGTCTGTATTGATATATACGACGACGACTGTACCTTGAATATGATAAACTAAATAATTTGACAAAGAAAAATTATTTGATAATTAAAAAAACCGATTCTAAAAATGTAGGAGTTTTTAACGTCGAATTTGCGCTCAAACTCATGATTTACAGATCTTTAAAAAGTTTTATATGTCTCAAATGAATCTTAAGAATTTGTCTACAACACTGCATACTCAGTTCAACTACCTTTCATAGCCGGCCTGTCCCTTTAATTAAAAAAGGGCATGACCGATTTACGAATGTACATTTTACACCTTTAACTGATCAAACTTGACAAGTGTATGATTCTTACAATTGTCTCTGCAAAATCTGCAAAACAATTTCCTGGACAACTTACAATTAAAAATGACTGATTTCCAAAAAAACATGAATAGATCAGTATTGAGCGATTGAATACCGCAAAGGTGAAACTTTATTTTAAAAAGAAACAAAATATTTTCAAAGGTTAGCCCACAGCTAACTCAAAGAAATTACAATTTTGTAAACCACAAGAGAAAGAAGATCATTTTTATCCGGGTAAGTCCAATTGAAAAAATTTGTTTAACCTTAGTTTACAGTTTAAAATATTCTTTTTCAACACTGTTTTACACGCTTGAAGAATTAAGATTTGACAACTTTTTAAAGAAAAGATTATAAAATTCTTTCCCTAGTATTCAAAGCCACACAATAAAAACCTCCAGTAAAATTGCTTGATGGTTCGTTGTGTACATTCCAATACTGTAATGTTTACAGAACATTTTTTTAAAAGTTCCTTTATAAATTATACTGAAAGGAACAAAGATTTAAAAAGAAAATTTTGAAAGTTAAATCTTTAAAATAAAATTGGGGGAGAAATCTGTTACGCATTTCTTTGACTTCTAGAAAAACGTTTAAAACTGTAACCATACATACAACAGAATGAAGAACGCATATTATTGATAAACCATGAGAGAAACTTGATATAGCTGATCCATCAGTATATAATTATATTCTATTATGTTACAATATACAGATAATTAGATTTATTAACAATATTAATATATTAGAAATTGCGCACAATACATAAAATTTTACACTTTAATCTATAATTGAATTACGATGTTCACTGCATTTGTTAAAATGTGCTGACTTTTAAACTAACACAAGCTCCTTAATTTAGGCTAAACCCTGGGCTTTAATTCATACTGCCTGATTCTTCAAGCATGCTGCCTAAATGCCTTGTTTTACCTACACCAGACTAAACAAATATTTAGACCCACTTCCACTTTCAACATTTATAGTTCTTGTGCAGATTGCGCAAGTTTTGCAAAGAAATGTATCACAACTTTTTACACACACACCTTGAAGTAAAATTGCACAGTTTTTGTTTTTCTCTAAATGAAAAATTGTTTTAAAATAGTTCCAATACACTTTTCTCTTTTATATTTTAAGAATTTTCAGCATTAGCAATGTGTATGAACTGAAAGTCGCTTCGCGGCTTCAGTGAGTGATAAATAAAATTTGAACAAAAAGTTGTGAGTTGTGGTGAATATAAAATAGAATAAGAATATAAATTCCACTCTTGGGAACCATTTATTTTATATTCTTAACTTAGAGAAAGGAGTATGGTAAGTACACTACTGCAAAAACATGTATTAATACATAAGTACAGCTTAAACTACGAATTATGCAGAGCAGCACTCATATCATTTAAAGCTCAGTGAAATTTTTCTTTACACAATTTTTTAAATTACATTTTTTACCGTGAATTATGAGATAATAACCCAAGGTTGGAGGGTGAGGTTTAAGACTGATTTTAATAATAAGATTATTTTGGAAGGGGGGGGGAATTAATTATATTATCTAGACTGCAATAAAAAAATTCTATTATCGATTGAATGACAAATGGCTTAAATAATGTTTATTGATATAATCCTTGAATTTACACTTGTGTACATCATTCATGTACCTCAATAATACAACAATGCAAACATAGAGATGGACAAAATATTTAGAGCTTGCTTTTATTTCTTTTCAACTCGACCCAAATTGGATAGGAATAAATCCCAGTTATAGGACAATAGATTTATTAAAATAACAATTTGGACTCTAGATGTCGTTTTTGAAGATTTATGTGTGTTTCATCGGTATTCACAAGAACCCTGAGGCAAAAGCTTACCTGAGTTAAATGTAGTTGGCGTAGAACAGGCTATCTCTCTGTCTTGTAATTCTACAGAGAGAGAGCCTGTTCTACGCCGACTACGCGTAACTCCTGCCTAACACATATATCTTACTTTAAGGAGATCATTCATTTGGAGATTCTCAGGCTCCTGTGAGATAAAATCGTTTTCAGATTGGTTGCGTAACTTTTGAATATGATCTGTTTAATGCTACAACTTTTATACAAAATCTGACATATGTCTGTTTTGGTATAATTTTCACACAGTTTTATGTCAATTTCTCGAGACAGAAACATAAGATAGATGTTTCATTCTCAGGTTTTATCCTATACCCCCTTTGATTTTTCCTTTCCAGTCCCTTTAAAAGTGGTCCAAAAGTCAGAGTTATATTACTGTAAAGACACGACTATTTCGAGTCTTGAACTCGACTAAAACCCCACTTTTGGATGGCCAAAAAGTGGAGTCAAACTCCACTTTAATTCGTGCCATTGTTTGATGGGAATTTTAGATGTTTGGTTTCGTTTTATTTTGATTCTAAGAGTAAAATAAATATTCTCTTGATTTTCACTTATGTTGCCCTTCTCTATGTACAAAAAATAATTTAGTTTAAACATGTTATTATATAAAAATAATTTAGTTTAAACATGTTATTATATAAAAATGACAATTTTTTCAAGTTCACAAAGAATATAAAGTATGAAATTAAGTTCGATATATTTACATAAATTGTGTGTTTCCAAAATGTTTGAAAATAAATAGCTTTAACTGTATGTTTGCATTTAACTCACTTTTGTACAAACGTTTAGATTAAATAGATTGCATAAATTTTTAATAATGTTTTTTAAGCAACGTTTATAATCACCTTTTCCTTTTTAATTTAAGATTTGTATGTTCAAGATTGTGAATCGTATCCTCCCCCTCCCCGGTATCATTATTTATATTTACGCCTCTTGATCAATATTTGATCAATTATTTTAACACTTGTATCAACTTGACATTCATACCAGTTAGTTCAATGGACTTCTTAGGAACAGGACAGCAGTGGTGTTTTAAAATGATATTGAATCATAAAACCAACAAACCAATCAATAAATCAACTAAACAAAAAATAGAAAGTTCATGCTTTGCTTTGTTAACCCTGCTGTACACTGTATAGTTCATGTTTTGCTTTGACAACCCTGCTGTACACTGTACTATTCATGTTTCGCTTTCTTAACCTTGCTGTAAACTGTTCAGTTCTTGTTTTGCTTTTTGTTAACCCTGCTGTACACTGTACAGTTCATGTTTTGCTTTGGAAACCCTACTTTACACTGTACAGTTCATGTTTTGCTTTGACAACCCTGCTGTTCAGTTGTTTTGCTTTGATTATCCTTCTGTACACTGTTCAGTTCATGTTTTGCTTTGTTAGCCTTGCTGTACAATGTACAATGCACAATTCATGTTTTGCTTTGTTAACCCTGCTGTACACTGTACAGTTCATGTTTTGCTTTGTTAACCCTGCTGTACAATGTACAGTTCATGTTTTTCTTTGTTAACCCTGCTGTACAATGTACAATGCACAATTAATGTTTTGCTTTGTTAACCCTGCTGTACAATGTACAGTTCATGTTTTGTTTTGCTAACCCTGCTGTACACTGTACAGTTCTTGTTTTGCTTTGTTAACCCTGCCGTTCACTGTACAGTATTTGTTTTGTTTTGTTAATCCTAATGTATAATGTACAGTTCATGTTTTGTTTTGTTAGCCCTGCTGTACATTGTACAGTTCATGTTTTGTTTTGCTAACCCTGCTGTACACTGTACAGTCCTTGTTTTGCTTTGCTAACCCTGCTGTACACTGTACAGTTCTTGTTTTGTGTTGTTGTCTCTCCCTTAATGCTGTTCATGCACATCCTTGGTCCTCACAGGTAACTTGTTCATTTAATATCAAGTGGTGGTAGCCAGAGAGTAGAAAATATTATAATACATAGTAAAAGTATAATATTCTAGACATTTACACTTTTGAAAAAGCCTTGAACACGATTTATTATTCAAGTGTTACTTTCTCAGACAAGTTTGCATTTAATCCAAAATAATCCGTTTTTCATAATACATCAATACCCGATATTTTAAGTTGTAAAAAACATGTTTAATTACAAATTATAGTATTTATGCGATATCACGCTTCTAATGACGTAGTGGAATAATCTATCAATATCCTCGGGATATAAACAAGGTGTCCCAACTCGTAAACCAACTTTACTTAACTTTAAAAAATACATGAAGGTGACATGATTTTTTTTAATCATAAAAGACTGTAAACGTAATTTCAAGTGAAATCCAGAGTCGCATGTCCAATTTACAACAATACCTTTTTAAGTTCGTATCTCATCAAAGATAATGGTGATAACGATGTTTTTATCTTAAAAATGATTATTTTCAATTTAAATTCTCTATAAAAGATGCAATAAAGAAAAACAAGGAAATGAAATGAAATGAAAACTTGAAACTAAGTCTACACTTCATTTTAATGAAACAAAGAAATATATGAAAATCCATGAATTTTGCTTTTTTCATCAGACAAAAAAAACTTTGATTTTTGTAATGATAATATATTTGTATTCCCGTACTGAAGATGTAAATCCAACAGGAAAAACTCTGTTTTTCGAACCACGAAAATGCATTCTTACTCAGAGCTAAGGCTAAATTAAATGCCACTTGAAATTACGCCGATTGTCCCATTAAATTACTAAATACAGATTAAGTACAGTTGGTTAGTTAATATTCTCTTATTTTTAAAAGGTGTTTGCCCTAAACCTTTTAAAATTCGTGAATATTCCCTTTAAGGATAAGGAGGAGGTGGGTAGAATAGTTAACGGACAAGAGGTAGCACCTGGAGAAAGGCCATATCAGGTAAAATAAACAAAAAAGTACATTTTCAAAAGTTTTATAAAAAATAATTTTTTTATTACTTGTTTTTTTAAGTTTAAGGCTCAACCTTTTTTCTTGGATAGAATTAATTTTAAGGCGACATAATCTTTTTTTAAAATCTGCAAGCAGTTATTACAAAGGTAGTTTTCTTTTGATTGTCAGATTTTGGTATTCATGCCAGTTTTTATTCATAACAGTTGTCTTCCTTCTAAAATAATTTGATCTAGCTTTAATGTATCTCAATAAATCAATAAATCAATAAACAATCGATCAACAAATCAATTAAGAAACCATTAATAGAACAAAACAAGTCAATCAATCAAAAAATTAATCAACCAATAAGTCATTTTTATAATCAAAGAATGAATCAACCAACGAATGATTAAACCATTCCATTAATTGGATCAATTTTAACTGTTTCCTAGGTTTCAGTCCAGATGATCTTTAGTAACAGTGAAACCAGGTAAACAGTTAAATAAACCGTTAAATAAACAGTTAAATAGACAGTTAAATAAACCGTTAAATAAACCGTTAAATAAACCGTTAAATAAACAGTTAAAAAGACAGTTAAATAAACCGTTAAATAAACAGTTAAATAAACAGTTAAATAAACAGTTAAATAAACAGTTAAATAGACAGTTAAATAGACAGTTAAATAAACCGTTAAATAAACAGTTAAATAGACAGTTAAATAAACCGTTTAATAAACAGTTAAATAGACTGTTAAATAGACAGTTAAATAAACAGTTAAATAAACCGTTAAATAAACAGTTAAATAAACAGTTAAATAGACGTTAAATAAACAGTTAAATAAACAGTTAAATAGACAGTTAAATAAACCGTTAAATAAACAGTAAAATAAACAGTTAAATAGACAGTTAAATAGACAGTTAGATAAACAGTTAAAAGTATAAAAAAGTTTTAAAAATGGATGCTTAATTGTATATTTATTATTTGTCTGATAATGTAAGAAAGTATTGGATGTGACAAAATATTACAAGCACAGTTTATTTTAGGTTATTTGTTACCAAAATTGCTTTGTTCTTCTTCATAACTTTTCAATAAGATCAAGGAATTGAGTCTTTGCCACAAACTCTGATTTTATAATCATTATATCTGTGGAGCCAAATGTTGCAGACCTTAGATATTTCAAACTATGAATTCTGTTAGATCAAATAATCTGAGTTTGAACTATCAAAGGTTTACAACTTCGGGTTCTAAAGATATTAAGGTTTAAATATTTGATTTTGTTCCAAAGACTCAATTCCTTATGATTGAAAACATTTAAGATTTTGATCTAGCGTGCAATAGAATTAATTGTTTGACGTACAATTTGTTTATGTTTGGGTAAAACTAGTTTATAACTGTCTTAATACGTCATTGTAAAAGTTAGTTCTATTCTTTGGAAGATTTAAATTTTTTATTATTATCATATTTCAGTTTAATATCGAAGAAATCAGAACACTTCTGTGGAGGAGCCATGATAGCAGAGAACTGGGTTCTTACAGGGATAATAAACAAAGTATATATATATATATAACATATATATAGTAAATAAAAATTATATTTAAAATAAATCAATTATATTGATAAGATATTGGAAAATAATAATTAATAATATATGAATAATAAACCAAATATTTTGATTTATTGAAATTTATTTCAAATCAGAGAATAAAATTAGCTATGATTCACAAGTGATTAAATCGAAGTGAAAGCAAACATTATTTTTTTTGAAAATATTTCCTGAACTTTACTTTACTTTACCAAATATAACTAAAGCGTATGTAAAAAAAGATTTTCTATAATTTGAAAAAGTGATGGTTAGATTTAATTTTCTACTTTTGTTTATTTATGGTAGCGGCGCACTGCATGAGAGACCAAAAGGTGAACCAACTAATTTTTTTTTTAATCATTTAAAATATATTAACTTGCAACTAATAATAATTAACAACATTGTATAAATATTTTCAGCCGGCTTATCTGAAGATTATAACAGGAACTAATGATTTGACAGACACAAATAGTCCAGCTTTCAGTAAGTACTGTACTGTAAATTTAGTCAGTGCTGTACTGTACATTTAGTAAGTGCTGTACTGTACATTTAGTCAGTGCTGTACTGTACATTTAGTCAGTACTGTACTGTACATTTATTCAGTTCTGTACTGTACATTCAGTAAGTGCTTTACTGTACATTTAGTCAGTGATGCACTGTATATTTTAGACTGTACTCCGCTGTGCTGTACATTTTAGTCAGCACTTTGCATTAAATTTAGTTAGTGCTGAGCTGTACATTTTAGTCATAGTTTGCTGTAAATTTAGTCAGTACTGTGCAATACATTTAGTCAGTGCTGTGCTGTACATTTAGTCAGTGCTGTGCTCTAAGTTTTTTACTGTACTGTGCTGTCCATTTGATACTGTACTCTGCTGTTTATTTTTGGCTGAACTATGCTTTACAAGTCAATGCTGTGCAGTATATTTTAGTCAGTGCTATGCAGAGCTATGCAGTGCTGTGTTGTTTATTTTAGCCAGTACTGTGCTGTACCTTTTAATCCGTGCTGTGCTGTAGTGCTGTGCTATAAATTTTAGTCAGTGCTATGTTGTAAACCTAGGTCTGTACACGTACTGTTCTAAGAGACAATAAAATAATTATGAGACAATAAAAGAGACATATTAGATAATAGCAAAACTAGACTGAATTATCTTGTACAATGTACGTTTTCCTAATTATTAATTAGTATTGTACACAATTGTTTGTTATCAAATAAATATATTGATTTATATCAAATTAAATTTTTATCGTCTTGGGAGTTGGCTGTTTTATTATCTCTTATGCAATAAACATTATTTAGTTGAGTCGCATTAATTATATAATTATTCTTCTTTATCTAATTATTAATTAAGTTTTTCATTTACTAATTGCAATAGACTTTACTGTATTCCATTTATTGTTTTTTTTTGTAGCTAGGCAACGTTACACTTATCAAACGCTTTCTCATAAAATGCTGCTTCGATAAAACGGTACCTAATTAAACGCCACTTATATAAAACGCTACCTCATAAATACTAGGTATAAAAATGCTACCTCAATAACCGCTAAAAATATCTAACGGTACTAAATAAAACACTACTTAGTTAAAACAGTACCTCATAAAACTCTACTTGGATTAAATACTTCCTCATAAAACGCTGCCTCATAAAACGCTACCTCATAAAACGCTACTTAGATTAAACGCTTTTTCTCAATGCACACTAAGATAAAACGCTTCCTACACTACTTAGTTAAAAAAGTACCTCATAAAACTCTACTTGGATTAAATGCTTCCTCATAAAACGCTACCTCATAAAACGCTGCTTAGATAAAACGCTTTCTCTCAATGCACACTAAGATGAAACGCTTCCTAAACTATTTAGTTAAAACGTCAGTACCTCGAAAAACGCTACTTAGATTAAATGCTTCCCTATAATTAAAACGATACCTCACAAAACGCTTCCACAGAAAACGCTACCGCATAAAACGCTACTTATATTAAATGCTTCCTCATAAAACGCTACCTCATAAAACGCTACCTAACAAAACGCTGCCACAGAAAACGCTAGCGCATAAAACGCTACTCTCATTAAACATTTTTTTTTACAGAGTGAAGCAAATATTAAGAACACCTTACAACGATATTACCAAGGTAAGCTTTCAGTCGTTCTTGTAAAAGATTAAGGACCATGTCTAACCAAAATCAAACAAACATAAAAATGCAAGGGATATACAATTAAATGAGTAAAGTGGAGTATAGTTAGCAAACTAAGGATCAATGTTATTTTGGAAATCTTAATAATTTTAATTCCCTTTTTGTTTTTGATTTTGTTTTATTACAACAAAAAATAAAGAACTCGTTCTGAATCATGTGTAAATGTTAAGTGTTTCAATATTTGAAATCGTGGAAAGGAAGTAAGTTCTTACCACAGTGACAAACTCCCTATCTTTTTATATCCGATTTTTGTAGACTTTTGATATTTCCAACTATAAATTCTGTTAAAAAAAATAAGTATAAAGGAATTGAGTTTTAGACTCACACTCTAATTTTCAAATCCTTATATCTTTAAAACCTGACGGTGAAAACCTTTGATATTTCAAACTTGATTATTTGATCTAACCGAATTCATAGTTTGAAATATCGGCATTGGATTGGGTAGATATGGGGATTATTAAATCATAGTTTGTGGCAAAGACTTAACTTCTTTAAGATATAAAAGAATGAGAAAATCTGAGTTTGTGGCAAGAAGTCCGTTCTTTTGTTAGATTTTTACTATAAAATCCCTTTTTTTAGTTATTACAATATTAGATGGATGGACTTTTGGATACAAAGCCAATCTATTTATTTGCCTTGAAAATAATTTAGAGAAACGACCTCTCTCTGGTTGAACTTGATATAACATCAAACTCAGAAAATATGAACAGGTATCAATTCTACTATGATTGGACTTTGGAGACGTATAAAAAACTCAAAAATTACCGTCCATTGGTATCAAATAAATCATTCCTTTACTTTTATTTGTTGAGTTTTATCGCTAATCTAATAAGTTTAATCTAAATAAATTCTTTTATTAAAGGGACTGTTCACTTATTTGGGTAATTTGAGGGTAAACTAAATAGCCTGCAGTTAGCTATTCATTGATTAGTCTTACTTTTCAACGACAACTGTGGCGGCCGCAGAAAAAGCCGATTTATCATTCAGAAGGTATGATACTATTTGATGCGCGCTTTTTGTCGTAGTCATGGGTTTTTAAAATTTTTCAAATATTAAATTAAATTCTAGTATCTAATGGTTAATTGTAGATATTTTAAATTTTTTAAAGATTTATTTTAGAATTGTCTATTTTTAAAATAACACTTATCTTAAACATTCGACGGTTTGATACGTTTTCTATACTTCCTAAAAATCCCCGTGATTTATTGAAGAGTAGAATCTAGGAACAGGTTTGTCTGAGAGAAAAAGTGGTCTTTGTATAAATGTGTTAATTTGTTAAATCATGTTTGAACACGCAAAAAGTTAATTTCTTTCAAAAGTTTTATATTTTACTAGCTGCATGAAGGGCCCGGCGATTCCCGTGGGAAAAAATGTTGAAAAATATTTTTAAAAAAAATTTTAGCCTATGACATCCCCCTGGCCCCCCCATGAGTGTCCACAAAAAAATTCAGACCAATCGGTCCAGCCGGCTATGTGCAACATATATACGAATGTCTTGTTTTATTATATAGATCATATAATGGCTGACAGGGCGCGCACATGATGTCATTGAAATATGAATATTTTAGATTTTGGGCTGTAACAGAAAAAATGTTTAAATAGTGTCTATGCAAAGGCATCATACCTTTACCGCTGAAATTCTAAAAGATATTTTAGAATTATAGATAGCTGGAAAATTACTTACTTACTTACTTACTTATAGGCTAATTAGTTTACCATGAAATTACCCAAATAAGTGAACGGACCCTTTAAAATCAATATCCTTGTTTTTTCTTTAACGGGATATTACTTATTTCTAGATGTGGTTTCTCTTTCAATTTAACAGGCGGACAAAGAAAGAAATGTATAAGAAACTCTATTCGTAATTTCAAGTGACTTCCCTTTTAATGAGGAACATACCGGATTCACAACAGTACCCTTTAAACCTTTGACTGATCTCGAGAACAAAGAACTCAGTGTAAATATAAATACTGAGTAAAAAGCCGTAAAATTAAAGTGTACAATGGCGTAATACTGTGTAAACTCAACGCAAATGTCGTTATCCTTGATTAGTCAGATGTTTAAAGGGTAAAGTCTAGTATTCGGGAATTTCGGTTTCTTGGCACGTCCTTGAAACAAGGATGTTCCTTTTTAAATGGAATTTCACTTGAAATAACACTCACAGTCCCTTTAAATCGGAAAAATTAAGTGAAAATATTTCTTGTTTAGAATAAAGGATCATAAATTTGAAAGTGTCAAGGTTTGCAGAGAATCATTTGAACCTCAGGTAGAGTGAAACCCTTAATAACGAATACATCGAAAGAATTCATCAAATGTCGTATTCTTCACTTTCTAATAATGGAATGTTGCAGATATTTAGTTTTTTAATTAAATGATTATATGGAACTCTTTAAAACTGTTCCCGCATATTCATGACTATTTATTTATTTTCGCAAATGCTGAAATTTACGTAATATAGTATAAAAATTGTCAAGACGACATATTTGATAAATTCTTCCGATGTATTCGTTATTAAGGGTTTCACTGTAGTAATATCCATACTGCGCAAATATCAGAAGACTGCAAGCACAATTGCGCATAACAGAATTTCAGAAAAGCAAAATATTACAATTTAAAAAAAATGCTTTCAGCGAATTATGGCATAAAGCGCTGATTTGTTGGGCAAAAATTTAGCGCAACGCAAGCAAATTTGTGTGGTTCTTTTCGCCAAATGTTTTGTGAATGGATATGAAATCGGTGTTGGGATTACGTTTTTTCCACTGCTTTTTCTTTTTCTGAAAGTGTTTTTATACAGTTTAATAAAGTTTTATTAAACCTGAAGATAGCTCTTGAATGTCCACTATGGGATTTGAGTTAGAACTATTCGATTCTTTGTAATTTTAAAAGTTTTTATATTTTCTCTTTCATTTTTAAAATGATTACTGCATTTTAGTAATATTTTGTAATTATTTTTGGCCTTAGTATCCATTTTTTTCGATTCATTGTTTCTTCCGAGGGATTAATCACCTTTTTTAAATACATTTTATAACACGTTTAGGAAGCACTTGAAAAAGTATTTTGAAAGAGAAAAAACATTTAAAAAAGGATCTTTAAACTGAAGAAGAAAACTGAAGAACAAAACTACATTTTAATCTTAATATAAAAATTAAGTATGTATTTAATAATTAATAATTAATATTTGCTAGGGTAAATCCTGTGTTGTGTCAGGGTGGGGGCATCTAAAAGCTAAGGGAAGTGGTATTCCTGACAAGCTTAGGTAAACAGGGACCCTTAGCTTTACTTTACAGGGTGCTTCAGCTAACATGGACCTATTATGTAACTCACTTTAAATCTTCTTTCATTTCTTTAATTTATGCCTCATTCATTCGTTATTTTTACTGTACGTGTTATTTTTACTGTACGTACTAGTAATAAATTACAAAGGAATTGAGTCTTTGTCACAAACTCTGATTTTCTAAACCCTCTATCTTTGGAACCCAATATTGTGTACCTTTGATATTTCAAATTTATATTATTTGATCTAATAGAAGTCTTAGTTTGAAATGTCAAAGGTCTACGACATTGGGTTGCGAAGATATAGGGAAAATCAGAGTTTGTGACAAAGACTCAATTCCTTTTTATTGTTTTTTTTTTTAAGAAAACTGAACATGCCTTATTTATTTCCAACTAAAAACAGTTTGCAAATCTCTAAAGTCGGATGATCTTTATTCAAAAACTCTAATTTAAAGGTTCTAAAACGATTCAAATTTCGTCTGTTTATTCCCACGAAAAGGTGACAACAGCTGCACTTTTTATTCAAAATATATATACTATCATAAAAATTGTATTTTTTTCCTTTCAAAATTTATGAAAATATTGATATTAGGGAAGTTTCTGTTCTTGTTCTTCATGATGAATCTTGTAAAACAATGTTGGAAGGGTTTCCCTGGGATCCAACGACAAGGTAAACAATGATGATGACCAGATAAAATAATTAATGATTGTCGTCTTCTTTCATATAATTTCGAAAAAACGCCGCTATGAATAAATCTTATTTCGAAAATGCACCCTGAAGTTTTGGAAGCAATAAATTAAATAAATAATGAAATAATGAAATAGTTATTAAATAAATAATTATTATTTATTAATTGATTTTTTAGAAACTTTAGAATATTACACATTATTTACTCTAATTATGAAAAAAAGTATTTACAAAAAAATAAATTGATGTTTTTTCTATGTACCAAAAACATTTTTGCATTTGGTTCACTTTATTTAAATATTTGTTCACCTCAAACATGATCCCTGCAAACATTTTTTATAAAACAACGCTTATCTCATCTTTTTACTCACCCTGTATAGTATTTATGCATCTATAATATTTAATGTTGTAATCTCTGTTTGTCTGTTTGTTTGTTTGTCCGATTCCCTGGACCGATTAGCATTAAAATTTTAATTGGGGAACTCGGAAGACCCATGGAAATGTTCTTAGCTTGGTTTTAAGATTCTAAAAGAAGTGGGTTCACTTTTAACAGGAAAAATAACTAAAATCATAATTTACGAAAAAGCGCGGATAAACGGTGGGACTAACTATGAGTCTATGACTCCCCTGGGCAAGGCTGGGTTCCTAAACTAGTTTAAAATGTTTAACTATCTGCAGCACAATGATCTGCGCTGGTGGAGAAGAAGAGGATGCTTGCCAGGTAAAATTAGTAAACAGTGTTTATATAAAACACTTCACACTTTTTTTCTGTCAGATGTCTAATTTTTTATCCGATCATAATGAAATTAATATCACAATGTCCCCGGGATGTTAGGACTATGATTGAAAAAACATTATACGATCATAATGAAAATAATATCACAATGTCCCCGGGATGTTAGGACTATGATTGAAAAAACATTATCCGATCATAATGAAAATAATATCACAATGTCCCCGGGATGTTAGGACTATGATTGAAAAAACATTATCCGATCATAATGAAAATAATATCATAATGTCCCCGGGATGTTAGGACTATGATTGAAAAAACAAATGTCCCCGGGATGTTAGGACTATGATTGAAAAAACATTATCGATTTGGTCGACACTGCTCTGAACAAATGCTCTTTGTCTCTAAGGGATGGAACTGATAAGCAGTAATAGTAGTTTCTATCTATAGATCCCTTAGTTAAAGGGAATGTATGCGTAGTTTCTATAGATCCCTTAGTTAAAGGAACTGTACGCGTTGTTTCTATAGATCCCTTAGTTAAAGGGACTGTACGCGTAGTTTCTATAGATCCCTTAGTTAAAGGGATTGTACGCGTAGTTTCTTTAGATCCCTTAGTTAAAGGGACTGTACGCGTTGTTTCTATAGATCCCTTAGTTAAAGGGACTGTACGCGTAGTTTCTATAGATCCCTTAGTTAAAGGGACTGTACGCGTAATTTCGATCTATTGATCCCTTAGTTAAAGGGACTGTACGCGTAGTTTCTATAGATCCCTTAGTTAAAGGGACTGTACGCGTAGTTTCTATGTATGTATGATTAACAAAGGTACCCTTGAAACCTTAAAGGGATTGTAAGCGTAATGTTTAGTGACTCTCAAAGCAAAGATGGCAATGCCCTTTGAACAACGGTACCCTTAAAGAGACTTTTTGCGTAATTTCCAGTGATACTCCATTCAAAGATCACTCCTGTAGTCCATTAGCGCCTGATCCAATCAGGGTTCAGTCATGTGTTTGTCTATTCTGAACCAATAGAAATGGTATAGCGGTACCATCAATCTCTCTATCTATCTCATTATCCAAGTAAAGATGAATCCTTGAATCGGCGCTATCAGTAAATGGAAGTATTTACTTCTACTGAATGACCGATTAAAAACTGTACCCTTGAAACCTTAACTTAATAAAAAATGTAAAAGATATAATGTTGTTTTTTTTACTCGAAAATGTTTAATTCTGATAATTCCTATTTTCTTTTCTTATGACAAAACAATGTTTCTAACAAAATGGTTTGCATTGTAATTTAACAGGGGGACAGCGGAGGACCTTTAGTTTGCCAGGACGATTCAGGTAAATTAAACTAATAAAGTTCAAAGGATTCCTAAAATTTAAAAGATTCAGAATATACCTGAATTTATGTAATTGAAAGGATTCATAGGATTCAAAATATTCTTCAGATTGTAAGGATTCCAAAGATTCAAAGTATTATTCAGATTCATAAGATTTATAGGATTCAATGGATATTTGAATCAATGCGATTCAAAGGATATTTGATCCAATGTGATTCAAAGGATTCCTCGCATTCATATGTTACAAAGGAATCACTACGAATTGAAAGAATTTAAAAAGGTATTCTAAGGCTTTAAATGATTTTTTTAACTGATAAAAGGATTCAAAGGATTATAAGTATTTAAAGGATTAAAAACATGTAAAGGATACAAAGATTTAGAAATTTAAAAGCATTCAAAGGTTTCAAAGGTTTAAGGAATGGGTTCAAAGAATCCAATGGATTTATATTATTCACAGCCTCACAGTACTCAAAGTAACCAAAAAGAAATTTGGAAATAAAGAAAACATATTGTGCATTAAATAAATATCTGACCCAAATTAACTGTTTGTACCCTAACTAATCGGGACACTTGGTTCAACTACATCTGTAATGTATCAATTTATGTTACATTATGATCCAGATTTCTAATTTTTTTTTCAAATTTTTTTTAAAAAACTAAATTCAGGGTTCAGATTTAAAATCAAGATTTGGAAAATTCAGCATTTTTTGTCTTAAAAGGTATGATCACTGTTTTTAAGGAGTTGAATGTTTGGCTGGAGTGGTTAGCTGGGGTGTAGGGTGTGCTACTCCAGGAGTACCAGGAGTATACACAAACGTCAGGTATGATTAGAAGTGTGTACTCCATTAGTACCTTGGGTATGCACTAACATTTAAAAATAATTAGGGGTGTGTCCAGTAGTACCTGGGGTATGCATTAACATCAAAAATAATTAGGGGGGAGTACTCCAGGAGCCCAGGGGTATACACTAACATCAGGTATAATTATGGGGGGTTAACTCCAGAAGTACCGGAGTTATACACAAACGTCAGGTATAATTAGGGGGGTGTACTCCAGTAGTACCCGGGGTATACACTAATATCAGGTATAATTTCGGGGGTGTAGTCCAGTAGTACCAGGGGAATACACAAACGTCAAGTATAATTAGGGGTGTGTACTCCAGTAGTACCAGGTGTATACATACACTATCATAAAAAGTTATTAGGGGGGCTTACTTCACAAGTACCAGGGCTATACACTAACATCACTTATAATTAGGGGGTTGTACTCCAGGAGTACCAGGGGGTATGCACTAACATCAGGTATAATTAGGGGGATGTGGTGTACTCCAGGAGTACCAGGGTTATGCACTAACAATTGGTATAATTCGGGGGGTGTACTCCATAAGTGCCAGGGGAATACACTAACATCAGGTACAATTAGGGGGGTGTAGTGTACTCCAAGAGTTCCAGGGTTATGCACTAACATTAGGTATAATTCCGGGGGTGTACTCCAGTAGTATACTCGGGGTATACATTGACATCAAGTATAATTAGGGAGTATGTGACATAGAAATTTAATTTAAAATACTTTTTCAGAAAATACGTTGATTGGATTGAGAAATCTATGCAGGAAAGCTCTGAGCCATCTTCAACCGAGGAGAATTTGGCTGGAAATGGGTCGGCAATTACAAATTATCCACATCATGTTGTTTTAACAGTTCCGGAAAAACTATAACTATTCACTTTGGAAATAAATAAAATCAATTGGCAATTAAACAGTTCATTCTATAGTAATTAAGGAAAGTTTAAATTTTGATATTATAATATTGTGCACACTGTACAGCTGGTAATCAAAACCCTAAAAATTTCGAGGGTCTAAAGATAATATTATCTTAAATTTATAAAAATCAGACATATACGCACTTGATGAATTTCTCAGTTTATATCGGAATCTTCGAAGACGACATTTAAAATTACAAAGACGACCTTAAAGTTGTAAGAAAAGTTTAATGTTTTATACAAATAAATTGGTTGAAAGGATGAATAGATAGAAGTAAGTATGAAAAGATTGATGATGGATGGATGACTGGAGTATGAAAATATGGTAGATGGGATGAAAAGATGGTAGGAAGTGTGAAAATGGATGAAATAAGATGGCAGAAATAATAAAAAGATGGTTAGAAGGATAAAAAGATGGTTGGGGTTGGGAGGATGAAAATATGGTAGGAAGTGTGAAAAATGGATGGTATGAAATGGTTGGAATAATAAAAAGATGGCTGGAAGGATAAAAAGATGGTTGGAAGGATGAAAAGATGGTAGGAAGTGTAAAAGTGGATGGAACAAGATGGTAGGAATAATAAAAAGATGGCTGAAAATATAAATGGAAGGATGAAAAGATGATTGGAAGGATGAAAAGATGGTTGGAGGGATGAAAATATGGATGAAATGATAAAAAGATATCTTGCTAAATGAAGGATTGTTTAATTATGGATTGAAAAATAAATGAATGAAAACATGATGGGCAGGATATTGAAGGAAAATAAGAAAATGTCTGGGGAGGGTTAATCTAAGGATCATGGTTTCAATCAATAATTATCTCCGGTGTCTCCAGGATGTTATTGAAACCTGGAGAACAAACCATCAAATTATCTTGAAATTATATCTAAACAAACAGGAAAGGACTATCTAGGATTCATTGATATGTTGGTAAATTACTTTTGTTGGTTTTTCAAACGGGTTACATTGGATATAACCAATAGGTTAAGTTCTATCCCAAAATAACATATTTTAAGAAATATTTTTTGCGTCAATATTACAGCTTTAAATTATTTACAACAAATTAAAATAGAGGAATATAAATGCATGAAAGTTTCCAAAATATTCACGTTGATTATAAGGTTTTTTGGACTCCCCCCCCCTACTTGGGCTGTACAGTGATCCTAAGTAAATTATGTTAATTGAACCTATTTTGGTATTTTTGGTTTGAATGCTTAAACTACTTTGACTATAGATGGTGACCTCCCACACTCAAATACCCCTGTTTAAAGAGACTACAGACGTATTTCAAGTTTAAACAGACTGTAGACGTATTTCAAGAGTAAAGAGACTAAAGACGTATTTCAAGAGTAAAGAGACTGCAGACGTATTTCAAGTTTAAAGAGACTACAGACGTATTTCAAGTTTAAAGAGACTACAGATGTATTTCAAGTTTAAAGAGACTGCAGACGTATTTCAAGTTTAAAGAGACTACAGACGTAATTCAGGTTTAAAGAGACTGCAGACGTATTTCAAGGTTAAAGAGACTGCAGACGTATTTCAAGGTTAAAGAGACTGCAGACGTATTTCAAGTTTAAAGAGACTACAGACGTATTTCAAGATTAAAGAGACTACAGACGTATTTCAAGTGTAAAGAGACTACAGACGTATTTCAAGTTTAAAGAGACTGCAGACGTATTTCAAGAGTAAAGAGACTACAGACGTATTTCAATTTTAAAGAGACTGCAGACGTATTTCAAGTTTAAAGAGACTACAGACGTATTTCAAGTTTAAAGAGACTGAAGACGTATTTCAAGTTTAAAGAGACTGCAGACATATTTCGAGTTTAAAGAGACTGCAGACGTATTTCAAGTGTAAAGAGACTGCAGACGTATTTCAAGTGTAAAGAGACTACAGACGTATTTCAAGTTTAAAGAGACTGCAGACGTGTTTCAAGTTTAAAGAGACTGCAAACATATTTCAAGTTTAAAGAGACTGCTGACGTATTTCAAGTTTAAAGAGACTATAGACGTATTTCAAGTTTAAAGAGACTGCAGACGTATTTCAAGTTTAAAGAGACTGAAGACGTATTTCAAGTTTGAAGAGACTGCAGACATATTTCAAGTTTAAAGAGACTGCAGACGTATTTCAAGTGTAAAGAGACTGCAGACGTATTTCAAGTGTAAAGAGACTGCAGACGTGTTTCAAGTGTAAAGAGACTACAGACATATTCCAAGTTTAAAGAGACCGCAGGCATATTTCAAGTGTAAAAAGACAGAAGACGTATTTCAAGTTTAAAAAGACTGCAGACGTATTTCAAGTGTAAAGAGACTACAGACATATTTTACGTTTAAAGAGACTGCAGACGTATTTCAAGTTTAAAGAGACTGCAGACGTATTTCAAGTTTAAAGAGACTGCAGACGTATTTAAAGTTTAAAGAGACTGCAGACGTATTTTAAGTTTAAAGAGACAGCAGACGTATTTCAAGATTATAGAGACTACAGATGTATTTCAAGTTTAAAGAGACTGCAGACGTATTTAAAGTTTAAAGAGACTACAAACGTATTTCAAGTTTAAAGAGACTGCAGACGTATTTCAAGATTAAAGAGACTACAGACGTATTTCAAGTTTAAAGAGACTGAAGATGTATTTCAAGTTTAAAGAGACCCCAGACGTATTTCAAGAGTAAAGAGATTACAGAGGTATTTCAAGTTTGAAGAGACTGCAGACGTATTTCAAGTTTAAAGAGACTACAGACGTATTTCAAGTGTAAAGAGACTGCAGATAATGCAGAGGGTGGGTAAGTTGAAATTTCGTGTTTCAATAAAAAACATAACCAAAAAATGTTTTCCTTATTACATACTTTTACAACAAGGTTAAAAACTTGCTGAAAATTTCCTAATCTATTTAATAGAAATGTAGAAAAACCTCCTCTTTTTGGCATTTATGTTATAATATCTCTCCAAACAACCCATTTTTCACGTACAAAAGGGAATGTGAATGTTTTAACCCATTAAATCAATAAAATAATATTATCAATCAATCAAGTTTAAGATTAGTATCTGACATTTTCCTCTCTAGTCCATGAAGTTTTGTTAAAACATTTTAAGGATTTTAGAATTTGTTAAAACTGTTGAAAATACTGAAGATAAGCATGAATTCTCAGAGATAACTTGGAAACCTATTATATTGGTTTAGATAACCTTTTATTGGACCTTTTAGGACAAAGCACATATTTTAACCCCCCCTCCTCCCCTCTTCGAAAAATTCTTAAACATTATTCCAACCCACCCAAGTTGTTTTGCCCGCCCTATAGGACCCGCCCCCCAGGTCCCACGGATACGAAAATTAAACCAATATTTCTCTCTGTTTACATTTTCCATTGATAATTATTTGCCGGGGTTTAATCACGTAAAGATATATGATGGGGGGGAGNGATATTTTAAAGTGTAACTACTAACTATACTGTAAAAAGCTTCAATATTATTGAAAATGTATTCAGCGTTTAGTTTCTTAAAGTCAAGTTGTTAAGTTAATTTTCATCAATTTTATTGCTTATAATAATACTATAATATGATGTAAGTGACCTATTTTGGAAAGTTCTTGATAAACGTGTTTCCAATGTTTTTGCTGCAGCGCTTGGCCCTCCTTGTACGTCCTTAGCTTATTTATCTTCAAGAAAATTCTATGCGCAGCACTGGGCCCCTGGCTTATCCTGTCCCCAACCCTTGGCCCTCTCCTAGCACACGCCTTAGACGCAGTACTCGGCCCTTAGCTTTCCCTAGACGCAGCTGGTTTATAGTAAAGTTTTAGTCCGAATTATCCTCATATTTTCTATCCCAAGTTGACATTTTTATTTTGTAAAATTTATCTAAGGATTATATCTTCATATAATTGGGGAAGTTGCACTTGGGAAAGTTTGTAATCCCTGTTTATATACGATAGGCTTCAGAATATGTTTATCTTTTATTTTTGTATTCCAAATATTTAAAAACAATTCTAAATATTTCAAATCTAAAATCTGTAAAAAAGAACCGACGTTAAACCTTCTGCTGCCGCAATGCACACATCCCTTGTAAACCATCTGACTCTTTCTGTTTTAGACACGCATACTCATAGACATAGACACGCATACTCATAGACATAGACAGAGACACGCATACTCATAGACATAGACAGAGACACGCATACTCATAGACATAGACATAGACACGCATACTCATAGACATAGACACGCTTAGATACTGAGATATACAGACATGCATAATTCATAGACAAAGATAAAGAGACACTATCAGACACAGAGTTAGCGACATGGGAAGACAGGACGCACTTTGACATTGAAGAAGTGAGAAAGACAATTTTAACCACAGAAAAAGAAACAGAGAGAAAATAATATTTCGCACCACAGAAATTTAATTTAGAAACAGAGACAAAACAAGATATATTCCGGGACATAGAGATAGAAACAGAGATAGGGATAGAAACAGAGATAGAGATAAAAACAGAGAAAGTGACAGTAACAGAGATAGAGATAAAACAGAGATAGGGATAAAACAGAGATAGGGATAAAAACAGAGATAGAGATCAAAACAGAGAAAGATACAGTAACAGAGATAGAGAAAGAAACAGAGATAGCGATAGAAACAGATATAAAGAAAGAAACAGATAAAGATAAATCACCTAAAAGAGATGCATAGACAGAGAAAGAGAAATATTTAGATAGCCACTGAAAGAGAAGCATTGCCAGCGAAAGAAGTAGAGATAGAGATATAAACAGAAATATAAAGCATTTATTGACAGAAAAGTTACAAACCAAAAAAAAAGAATCAGAAACAGAGATAGATGATAAGCTGGAGAAACTGAAACAGACTTGTAACGCATGCAGACAAAGAACGAAATCTTACAATGCTAGATCATACATGAATATATAAAACTATTCCTCATATCCAGAGACTGAACCGATAATCTTTTTGTTTCATAATTATCTGTGAATGATAATCACTATTTGATTTTATCACAATAAATCATTATTTATTTATTTATTTATTTATTTAATATATAAAAGGAAAGAATGGCAAAGGAAATAATGAAAATATTATGTAAAGTAAAGTTTAGTAGTTTAAAACAATAATCCTTTAAAACCAGAAAAAATTATCTGAAATTCAAGCCTATAATGCGTTTCTACTCTATCATACTTCTTAATCCATAATCCCTTCCCTTACCTGGCTTTACTCAGGGCTTTCAAATATATCTAGGATACGTAAAGTGGTCACCAGAATACAGTGGAATAATTTTCTTTCTTTTTTCTTTCTTTCATTATGAAACGTCGCAGCGCTATAGGGATGTTTTAATTTGTAGCAATTTTTTTCTCTAGAATTGTACCCCGTGTAACGATTACAAAATATTAAATATTTCGTTATTGTAGTTTAGTAAGAATTAAAGGGACTGTACGCGTAATTTCAAGAGACTCTCCATTCAAAGAGGGCAATGCCCGAAATAAAATATCGTTTTTTTTCGTAAAAAAGCTTTCGAAAGTGAATACATATTTCCTGCCACTTCTAAAAGTAACTATTAATATTTCTTAAATATAAATCAGCTTGCCAACAAAGAGTTTAACAACTAAACGCGTTTCAGTTTGTGAATCCTTGATCAATCAAAGGTTTAAAGGGTACCGTTGTGAATCCTTAATCAGTCAAAGGTTTAAAGGGTACCGTTGTGAATCCTTGATCAATCAAAGGTTTAAAGGGTACCGTTGTGAATCCTTGATCAGTCAAATGTTTAAAGGGTACCATTGTGAATCCTTAATCAGTCAAAGGTTTAAAGGGTACCGTTGTGAATCCTTGATTAGTCAAATGTTGAAAGGGTGCCGATGTGAATCCTTAATCAATCAAAGGTTTAAAGGGTACCGTTGTGAATCCTTAATCAGTCAAAAGTTTAAAGGGTACCGTTGTGAATCCTTGATCAATCAAAGGTTTAAAGGGTACTATTGTGAATCCTTGATCAGTCAAAGGTTTAAAGGGTACCGTTGTGAATCCTTAATTAGTCAAATGTTGAAAGGGTACCGATGTGAATCCTTGATCAGTCAAATGTTTAAAGGGTACCGATGTGAATCCTTGATCAATCAAAGGTTTAAAGGGTACCATTGTTAATCCTTGATCAGTCAAAGGTTTAAAGGGTACCGTTGTGAATCCTTGATCAGTCAAAGGTTTAAAGGGTACCATTGTGAATCCTTGATCAGTCAAATGTTTAAAGGGTACCGTTGTGAATCCTTGATTTGTCAAATGTTTAAAGGGTACCATTGTTAATCCTTGATCAGTCAAAGGTTTAAAGGGTACCGTTGTGAATCCTTGATTTGTCAAATGTTGAAAGGGTACCGATGTTAATCCTTGATCAGTCAAAGGTTTAAAGGGTACCGTTGTGAATCCTTGATTAGTCAAAGGTTTAAAGGGTACCGATGTGAATCCTTGATCAATCAAAGGTTTAAAGGGTACCATTGTTAATCCTTGATCAGTCAAAGGTTTTACCGTTGTGAATCCTTGATCAGTCAAAGGTTTAAAGGGTACCATTGTGAATCCTTGATCAGTCAAATGTTTAAAGGGTACCGTTGTGAATCCTTAATCAGTCAAAGGTTTAAAGGGTACCGTTGTGAATCCTTAATCAGTCAAAGGTTTAAAGGGTACCATTGTGAATCCTTGATCAGTCAAATGTTTAAAGGGTACCGTTGTGAATCCTTGATTAGTCAAATGTTTAAAGGGTACCATTGTGAATCCTTAATCAGTCAAAGGTTTAAAGGGTACCGTTGTGAATCCTTGATTTGTCAAATGTTTAAAGGGTACCGTTGTGAATCCTTGATTAGTCAAATGTTTAAAGGGTACTATTGTTAATCCTTGATCAGTCAAAGGTTTAAAGGGTACCGTTGTGAATCCTTGATTAATCAAATGTTGAAAGGGTGCCGATGTGAATCCTTGATCAATCAAAGGTTTAAAGGGTACCTTTGTGAATCCTTGATCAGTCAAAGGTTTAAAGGGTACCATTGTGAATCCTTGATCAGTCAAATGTTTAAAGGGTACCATTGTGAATCCTTGATTAGTTAAAGGTTTAAAGGGTACCGTTGTGAATCCTTGATTAGTTAAAGGTTTAAAGGGTACCGTTGTGAATCTTTGATTAGTTAAAGGTTTAAAGGGTACCATTGTGAATCCTTGATTAGTTAAAGGTTTAAAGGGTACTGTTGTGAATCCTTGATCAGTCGAATGTTTAAAGGGTACCGTTGTGAATTCTTGATCCGTCAAAGGTTTAAAGGGTACAGATGTGAATCGAGGATGTTCCTCTTTAAATGTAAGATCACTTGAAATTAAGCTTACAGTCCCTTTAAGATGACAATCATTCGAGACACACTTGTCTGGTTACGCTCAAGAATTAATCGCAGAAAAAAAGGAAAACCAATTTTTCTGAATTAAAATTTCTGCATGTAAATATTAAATGTTGATAATTTCCTTGTTAATGAACTGCTAAGCTTCTAAAGCTTAACCAATTCCTCTCCAGTTTGTTTTGCCTAAAAACACCACTATTAAAACTAAACTGAGTTGGATTGATTTGATACGAAAAGGAAAAAATTGTTAGCAGGGTTAAATAGATTATCAAGTACAATAGGTGGCAACAAAGAAATGGAGTAACTATACACGACGTCACAAGTGTCAAAAAAAAAACAAGGAAAACGAAATTTTCTCACATTAGTTGACATGTTTTCCAAGATATAATAAAAAGTGTCAAAACAGAAAATAAAGAACACATAAAATTGCACATATTTTACTGTAAGATAAGTACTTAATTCTAAAATTATCACTATTATTGATAATTTTGTCGGACACAAAAACTAAGTTGACAATTGTGACGTAAGAATAAGCTGTACTGAGAGTGTACAAATTCTACTTTGCCATCTATTGTACTAGAATCTGTTTGCTACAGTGATAACCAGAAAACTCAGAAAAATTAATAAGATTTTTAGAATCAAGTTGTAACAGTGAAGTGTAAACAGACAAATTGCACTAAATTTGTGATTTAATAAGTTCTTAGTAAAACTATTTGCGTTGTAACAACATCAAATACACTTAAGTACTGTTACAACATCAACCTCATATTTTACTGTTTTCTGGTTATCACTGTACTTCACATGAATATCTCTGAGATAAACTTTATAGATTCTAATCAGAATTAGGAGACATTAGTATTTATATGAAGGAAATCAATTTCCATCATCACGCAACCTCGTCATTTATATTTTCCTTAAAGCTTTTTCAAATAAACAAATTAATAGGTACGTTTTTTAAAACTTTTTCATCACGATAAATTAAATTTAATTCTATATAAATCTTAAGAATTGGAAAATGGATATTTGAGAATATTTTTAAATATTTTGAGTCAGAAACTTGAAATGAAAAAAAACATTCCTGGAAAAAATCATAAAACATTTTGATGACAAAAAGGAAAAAAAATGAATTAATTTTTGGAAGGCAAATTTTTGGGACATTCCTCTGCACAGTGCACATGTAAACTAAGAACTAGGTTTTCTTGTATAGAATCGAACCTGATATTTAGTATCCTATATACTCCTATAATATATATATTGAGTAGAGATGGGAACGATTTTTTGATTTTTCTATAAACATTTATGGATTTTGGAAAATTCGACATTTCAAGAATCTGAGACGTATGTTTATCGTATTTCAAGATTGTCTTTATTATCATTGTTTCCCAAAATAAAGGCCAAACCAAAAAGTGAAAACTATTTGAAAATTTGTTTAGTTTTATATCTTTTGTCAGAGTATAAGTTTCCACAGTAAAAAATAGCAAATTTAAAGACAATACAATTCTGAAATATGAAAAATGTTGAGGTTTTTATAAACCCTCTTACTAGTGAAAATTTTTTTTAAAGTTTAAAAAAGGATACCTAATGCCCATCTTTAATACTGAGAGGGATAAGCTCTTAATCTCCGGAGACAAACATACTATAGGATATAACCACACAAACACAGTCCTAGCACGAGAAATGGCCGCAACATACTCTGTCTGCACGAGAAATGGCCGCAACATGCTCTGTCTGCACGAGAAATGGCCTCAACATGCTCTATTTAGCACAAGAAATGGCCGGAACACGCTCTGTTAAAAGAAAATCTATGTTATGTTTAAAATATAGAAAATTACCAAAATTATTCAACTAGATTCAGATTGCTTTAAAAACTTGCTTCAATTTTCAAAAAAGGGTTGACTATTAAGCTCCAAAACGCATTGGCCTTTGATTTTTAATCAAAAACTAACCATTATGTTTTTGTAGCCCTGAACATAAACATTTTAGAATAGCACATGCTGATTTAGTTGTTAATAACGTAATTGGCAAAATTCTAATCAATTTTTATCTGATAGCCTACAACCTTTGGATTGTTGACAGGTCGAATTTACAGTGAATTCGACCTGTCAACACTCGCTTGACAATTATCTGATCAAGCTGGAATTCGACCTGTCAACACTCGCTTGACAAATATGTGATCAAGCTGGAATTCGACCTGTCAACACTCGCTTGACAAATATCTGATCAAGCTGGAATTCGACCTGTCAAAAATCGCTTGACAAATTATCTGATCAAGCTGGAATTCGACCTGTCAACAGTCGCTTGACAAATATCTGATCAAGCTGGAATTCGACCTGTCAACACTCCCTTGACAAATATCTGATCAAGCTGGAATTCGACCTGTCAAAAATCGCTTGACAAATATCTGATCAAGCTGGAATTCGACCTGTCAAAAATCGCTTGACAAATTATCTGTGCAAAGCTGGAATTCGACCTGTCAAAAATCGCTTGACAAATATCTGATCAAGCTGGAATTCGACCTGTCAACACTCGTTTGACACATATTTGATAAAAGCTGGAATTACAAATAAGCCATTATAAAATTATGAGACACTGACGAAGTTTCACAGTAATAAGGATGTAGATAAATATTTCATGAATGGCCGGCAAAAAAAAGAAGTAAAACTTTCAAATAATCAACTGTTAATTAATTCCCGTTCAATGATTACAGTTGAACCTTTCTTATGAAAACCTTATCACCCCTACAGTAAGAAAAAAACACCAACTAACCCTAACATTTAGAAAATTTTCTCGTATTACAAATAATTATCTCTAAAAGCCTAACGTTCCTGGTAAAACGCTGGTTTTAATTTTGAAATCTCACAAAATCCAAAGTGTATTTATTCTGTTTGGAATAAATACCATACCATTCATATGTGCAAACTAGACAGCAGGAGAATGTTGTACATTTATTAGACACTAGCTGAACTACCCGTCATTGTATTCATATGTGCAAACTAGACAGAAGGAAAATGTTGTAAATTTATTAGACACTAGCAGGCGCGCATTTAGGGGGGGCAAGGGGGTGCAAGGCCTCCCTATTCTTATTAAGGGGGGTATGCCCCTCCCTTAAAAAGGCTTGCACCCCCTGTGGGAGGGGAACCAAGAAGTCCATCCATTTTTGCACTAAAGCGATTCATGAATTCCTGGGAAAGGGAAAGGGGGGTTTGTTAAGTATTTTTAGACATTTTCAATCAGTTCTGCCACTTATTATGATATTGCTTTAATACTTTAGTATACAACTATTAAATTGATCCTACATGTTCACCACAAATATTGTGTGATGTGTCATATTAAAAAAATATTTTTCATGTAAAATCATGATTTTTTAATGAAAGGCATTTGTTGTCAGTTTCTGAGTGCTATGTATATTTTGATTTATATTAACCAGAATAGATTTCTTTTTTATTTCATATCAGATGTGTTAATCACTGAATATCCGGAAATATTTCCCTATAGCCGCCCCCCCCCCCCCTAACAAAATGTCTAGTTGCGCGCCTGGACACTAGGAGAAGTACCCGGCATTGACAGTGGACAAAAAATTCGATCAATAAAAAATTTAATTTTTGAAAAAAAAAATCGAATTTTTTTAGCCTCCCTTATCCCCATGACCAATGGGTTCCCTCAAAAAATTGGTCCAACCGACGTTTAGCCAGCTATAGCTAACATATAAATATACAAATATATATATACATGAGCAAAGACCTTGATGATATAGATTACGTAACTGGTACGCATTTGTGACCTCGTAGCTCCTCTAGTTCTCATTTTACGAACAAGTATGACATATGACGTGAGCAAATGTATCTATTTACATTTTATAAATTTAAAACAGATTTGCTCTTCTCAATATAGCTTTTCAATTAGAGGATTGAAAACATATTATATTTTGATTTGACGTGCAGCATAGCTTAGTTTGAAGTACTCAATAGAAGTATAAACATGCCAAACTACCGGACAGCTAAGATGCATGTTGTTGTTTTTGTGTAACAAACTTCTTCCGGAGTTTCTCATCATGGGATTTCAATCAATTGATCTTTTTTCTTAACAAAACTCGAAGCTAATCCCTATATTGCATCCTGATGGTGTAAACCTTAGATATTTCAAATTTAGACCATAACTTGTGCTCTGATATCTGCAAATATGCAAGACTAATATTTCTAAGCAAAATGCCACTGAGAATATTTTATTCCATTGACAAAAATTTATAATTTTATTTCTGTTAGTTCTGATTTTTAAGAATCAATAAGGCCTGACGACAGTACAGTTTATAAATCGAGCAATTAACCGTTAAATGTGAAATTACTGATTCTAAAAGTGTCACGTTTCATAAAACAAATTCCATTATGTAAGGGTTTCGTTAAAGAAAACATAATTTTTATTTTTTAAGCTTTGTTTGATAAGATTATAACATTTTGGAATTAAAAATTGGCTTCTTATTTTTGTTGGAAAGTAAGTTTTTGTTTTAAACAACATTTACAGATAAATTATATCAATTGAGCTTAAATCTAGTATTGACAAGTGACAGTTTATGTACAGTTGGGATCAAATCATTAACTCTGAAGTTTTTTATCTTAAATCGCTAATTCTTAAAGTCATATTTGTCTCCATAAACTTTATTAGCTTATTTAAAGAATCATAATTAAATAAAGTCAGAGAAAAAACTAAACCATTTTGGAAGGAAGAAGTAGGCCACGATGATTTAACAGTTAGGCCCTTTTCCCACTGTTTAACAATTTGCTTGACGAATTTTTTCTCTTTTTTATTTTTTTTGTTGGCTAATGTTTAAAAAAAAAATAGAAAAATACGACTATGTAAGTTTAAAGATTGTGATGGATGAATTAAATCCCAAATGCGATTAAATAAAATTTGAAGAAACATAAAGTTAGTGTTTGGAGTTAAAATCTGGAGTTACATAATAATTAATATTTTGTTTGATTTTTCCTCTATCTAAGTTGTGTAACTATAACTTTCCGGGAAAAGATTGCTCAACTATATCTCTTATCTTATGTATGACAAAAGCTCTTTGGAAACACACTCAGGAGCGGATACAGGGGGGGGCGCAGGACCTTCGCACCCCCCTGAGATTTCAGAATTACTCCTCAATAGCACTTAAGGGAAAGAAAACCTTGTGGAAAACAGGAAACATATCTATCTTTAAAAAAATGTTGTTTCTAAATCTGGATGTTTTTGTTCCGAAATGAATCTAGCACCCCCCTCACTAAAATCCTGTATCCGCCCCTGAACACACTTTATTATTAAATAGATGCTATAAAAAACTTCCTTGCGTCCATTATTTTCAGCAGTTACATTGATTCAGATGTCAAGAATGAGAATTGATTAACTTCAATATATTAAGTGGTAGTTGGACCATGCTCAGGAAATAGTTGGTGTGTTATAAATACAAATAAAAACGGAAAAGAGATTGGGTAATGTTACATCGTCAAACGCAACATCTCCCCTTCTGAACTTTTCACCTACTAACTTTCCGACCTACTGCAATATCAGACCTACGCCAGCTGTTTATTTTTGTATTATTTGAGGGTTAGGTTAAGACAATTTCTGGGCCGAGCGCTGTGGCTAGGACAGGCTAGGGAGCCGGGTGCTGGGGCCACAAGTCCTTGTAGCAGCTTTAAAACCACGTGCTAGTAGGTCGGATGTGTAGTGTAGCGGATTTGGCGTAGGTCTGAAGTGGAGTATAGCGGATTTGCGTAGGTCAAAAAATACACCATGTCATCAGGATTTTCTGTTCATAAAGATTTGAAAACAATTTAGCAATATTGGATTGACTTGGTTTATCTTATTTTCCCCTGAGCGAAAACAAATTTGAAATAAAAATGAGACCAGAGCTGAAAACTTTAGAATGGAATATCCTTAATCCCGATCTGTTGACTTATCTGCAGATTAAATTCATGAGGAAAACAAGCCATATTTAATCTCGAGATTAAGAAAAGGAGTGGATCAAGCATTAATCCTGATATCCACCATTCTAAAGTTTTCAGCTCAGATCACACCTTTGCAGCTTTTTAACCAAAGAATTCGTTGATTCGGTATGCGTTCCTAGGACAAAACTTGACAACTTAGCTACGGGGGTTCAATCAACTATTTATCTAGTATGCTTACTTTAAAAATGTGTATCATAAACTGTTTTTTATTCATTGATACTTTCTTAAACTTTGGGCTAAGGCTCGGATCGAAATCTTGACGTTTACGGGTTTTCAGATATATATAAACTTTTAGGGTCGTCATATATAACACAAGGGGAGGGGGGGGGGAGATTATTTCCCCACCCCTCCTTTTCAGGAAAACCTAGCTAATTTTTCAACCATTTATTTTCAAGAAACACTAAGTAATTACCTAATAGACGCTTTAAACTTTAACTTGAGTAACAATAAAGAAGGTATCGTCGTTGAAAGGAACATTTAGCATATTTCCTTTCTTCTCTCTGTTGCTAAAAATTCCGTAGTGAAATGAAAATAAGTGAATTTTAGATATTAAAAAACTTTATTATTTTTACTCAGGCGTTTGACAGGGTCCGTTTTTTGCCTTGGCATCAGGCATGTCACTCATTAATCGGAATATCTTTGTAACTTTTAACTAAACATTAACGTTTACAGTTCCTTTAAACTTTAAATAAAATTCTACCCCCCCCCCCCTCCACACACACACACAAATTTATCGTATTCTTAGTGACCAGAGCTTAATTTACCGAACAGATAGTTATTATTAAACAAATTGACAAAAGAAATTGAGTCTTTGCCACAAGTTCAAATTTTCTTATCCATATATCTTTGTAACCTAATGGTGTAAAACTCTGATATTTCAAACTTGTATAATTCGATCTGACAAGATTCATGGTTTTAAATATCAAATGTCAACGACAAAGGGGATAAAAAAATAGAGTTTGTATGCATTAAGACTCGATCAGTCTCTCTGGGAGATAAAACATATTTGTATCAATATTCCATGTTAGGTTGCAGTAATGTTTCCTCTTTTAATAATCTAAGTTTCCCTCCGATGATAATTAAAACTTGTAATATTAAAGGACTCCAAGAAAACCTTATTATAGCTGAACTTTACTTTGCACGATCAGCGGAATTAATTTAATAGTAGAAAATATCCGCTAAATGGCAATGAATGAATATAAACTAATAAAATATTGATAGAACAGGAAATAGGATAAAGAACTCTTCAGTCTTCACTTTATTCTGCCTGTGGATTATAGAGATAAAGAAAGATATTACTTGCCTCAAACTCTAGTCGTCTAATCCTTACATCTTTGCAACCTGAAGTGGAAACCCTTGATATTTCAAATTATGATTTCTGCTAGATTAAATATCCTAAAAGTTGGAAATGACACTGCACAGGTTTATTCGCTCTTTTAAAAATCCCTATTTTTAAAGTATACTTTATTTTCTACTGATATCTTAACAGTTTATAATTACATATACAAATCTAACAATATTTTAACTGAATGAATTTTATAAATTGTCATCTGAAAGTATTTTCATGTGTGAAATATACAATGGTATCCGGATATCCCGGAATTAAAAACCGTCCTCTAGCTATGTTATCCAAATTTTTAACTTAAAAATGTTTAAGATTTAAGCATTTCGGCCGGGAGGGACAATTTTTTTTCTCACTTCCTCGATTATGATAATAAGGGATTATAGAGGGTGAAACCTGAACTCATGGGAAACCCTCCTATCCCCCTACCTTCAATATCCTAGCATTCAACACGTTGGAAACAGTTTTTAACAATAGAGTTGAAGTAGGAGGAGGGAGGAGGGGGGGCAATGGGGAGGGGCATCTGCAGCAATATTTCAGGTTCCGGCCCCGTCATCATCCTCTCTACTATCTACCCGTCCCATCTCAAATATCTCATGGTCTATTGTATACTAGGATAGAACATGGAGTTCAAAACCAGACAAATCACAATAATTTTCAACAACTACGTGTCAGAGATTATTATGGTAAAAGCATAATAATGTTTGAAGAAGGACACTTTTAGGGTTTCTATCACAAATATTTTCACAGCCGGTCTGAACTTGGAATTTTGGTTCAAGAGTTCAAATTTTGATAGAATTAACAAAAGAAGCCTTTTCAAGTTTAAAAATGTCTTTTTAAAATAGTTTTGTTGTGAGGAGATAGAAAGTCTAGTTTGACATGGCACATCTGGATTAAAGATGGCGGATCTGGATTAAAGATGGCGGATCTGAATTAAAGATGGCGGATCTGGAGAAAAGATGGCGGATTTTTAATCAAGGCCAACTGGTGTCCATATCTAGAACCTGAGCTGCGTCATGACGACCCATCCCACGCAATGAGTTGACCAACCCAGCTACAGCTGTACTCTCTCTATTCCTAGCCTCCCAAAGGTCAAGTATTGCCTCTGTCGGACTAGTTTGAGTGGCGAAGAATGTAATATACCGATTAACGCCCAACCGTTCTGCGAGCTGGCGCCAGTCGTTGTTGTTTGTTGTCGGCGGGTCTAAAAGGCGGGCAATAGCTTGCTTAACCTGGACGGGGATTCTAAATGGAGCCGGGTCAGATCCTGTGGAAGAGAACCCCGAGCTGCTTGTAGTCATACTCCCGCGTCCTGATGCTATATCAGAGGACTGAGCGACTAGAGCAAAGGCGGCTAGTCGTTCTGTGACAAGCTGACACATACTGGAGTCCACATAAACAGAGGTTGACGAGGCTGTATCCTCCTGTCCTGATACAGCAACACATCTCCAGGGAGCTGGTCCTCCCTCCAACCTGTCACACTGGAGCACCTGGACCTGGCGTAGTCCCTGACCTCCAATATGAGGAATGGAGACAACTACAGGCTTCTTGAGGTGAGCTGTAAGATGAAGAGGTCCAACAATGACGACGGGTGTGATGAGAGCTTGAGAAGGATCAAGAGGAGGACGGAGTTTATCTCCTCCGACGACAGAAATCCAAACTTCTTCAGATCTCCCAGGTTCTATTGCTCCTTGAGGAACGGTGAGAGAAACCGCAGAGCGTGGAATATTAATCCTTGCTCCGGCCTCGCCAACCCTCGTCCAGGCAACTTGCTGCAGGTCAGCACATCGGGGCAGACAAAGGGAGGACGGGACGGATACAGGACTCATAGCTCCGCTTCCTGTACTACTTCTACTCAGAGATGCTGCCGGAGATGGGTTCGTGGGAAACACACGCATCGGCTGCTCATAAAAATGCTCCGAGAGCGGACGTATCTCAGAGAACGGATGCGTGTTTAGGGAGGATGGAGGATTAAAACCACTCTTTACACTGGTATTACTGTTGTTATCACTGTAGGTGTACTCGTAGCATGTAGGAGAACCTCGATGTAGAACTCCACTGGTTAGGTCAGGAGTATATCCTAGTCCCTTCTTAGACCCATCGGAGTAACCTAAAATACAGTCAAAGGTACTATTAGACGGTAGGGCTGTCCGCTCTACAACATATACATTGTTAACAGACAAATAGACATCAGTAGACAGATTTGGATATATTGAAAAAAGAAAGACAAATTGAATAACGATGGCAGAGATTGATTAACAGACATGTTAACAGACAGACAGATGTGAACTGATTGTTTAGATTTCAACTACTAGCAAGATTCAACCAAGAGATAACAAAACCTAAAAAGCTTTTAGACCCCCTCCCTTCTCCGCCTTTCTTCTTCCTCTCTCCCTCCCCCGAGATTCTAAAATTTAGATAAACTGTAGTTAATGTTGGGAAAGAATTTATTGGGACCAAATACCCCGAGTTGAGTTCTTCAAGACTAACTGTCAAACAATTGAAATAATAAAATCAAGAAATAAAAACAAAACATAACAAGAATGCACAAGAATACACCAAAGGTGACAAAAGATAAGAATAAACAAGGAAAATTCAAGCATATTATACGACAATAGTTAGATAAACATACAAAACAGGGCGAAATGACTATAAAAAGACAAAGCTAAGTTATCTATCTATCTACCTGCAGCAGTATATCCGTGGGGTGGAGATCGTTTCCTCTGTAGAAGACGAATGATAACAAAGACGACCAGGATGAAAACGAGGAAGGCAACAGCGAGTCCGATATACAGAGTTAGATCTGATGTTTGTATTCCAGGGTTGGGTTGAGGAGTATCCTGGGTGTATACAACTACAGGTAGGTTTGGAGCTACAAGATCAGGTCTACACAAACCTCCGGTACAGTTCTTACTTGTAATATCCTTCCCTTGACAATATCTTCCGCCGTTGGAAGGTGCAGGGGCGGAGCAGCTCCGCCGTCTCACATGGATACAGTCTGTGGAGCAGGTACTCCAACTTGTCCACATACTCCAGGATCCATCTACAGCTGGACATATCCGGGAGCAGGACTTCTTCTGTATTGCTGGTCCCTCGCATCCTGGACCTCCGTTGACCGGAGCCGGAGAATCACAGGTTCTCTGACGAACTTGAACACCTCGACCACATTCTACATCACACTCATTCCATTCAGACCATTCCCCCCAGCTTCCGGGAACTAAAATAAAATATATTCATTGAAAAATGTTCAATATTTCATATTTAAAAACTCTGAATATTGTAAAGATTTCTCTGCGAAAATGTAAATGCTAATCGGAAAATATTTGTACAGCTATAAAATGAGATGCTCAATGGGATTCAAATTAAGAAGAATTTTGCAAGAAAAAACTTGACGAAATTGCAAAAAAATCTGTGCAAATCTGACATTTAAACCCCTGAAGATAAATAGGCACATAAAGAGTGTGCGTAGCCCAGTAGATAGAAGTGTATTACAAATGTCCATGTATAGGATGGATATCTGGACTGTATATGGTTTATCCTACTTCAATACACTGTACACCCATAAACAACCAGGCCAGTAAGTCAACAGTAATAAAACAGCACATCAATTTCAACCGATGTTGAGAGGGGGAGGAAGCATCAAGAAGCCATAAAAAGTTTTCAAAACAAAATTATTTTGATTTATTTTTATCAAATAAAAAGTAATATGAAACCAGATTTGGAGAAAATGTTCTATTGTATGATTTTTTTAAAAGATAATTGTTTTTCAATTTAGCAAAGCAATTACGGCAAAGGTTGTAAAATAGGTTTATTTAGTTTAAACAACTCTTTGTTTCGTTACTTCGTCTCATAATTTGCTTTTAGGTTTAACTATCTAACTATCTACATCTACTATCCCTAGATATATATATATACATATATATCTAACTATCTACATCTACTATCCCTAGCTATATATATAAATATATATCTAACTATCTACATCTACTATCCCTAGAGATATATATATATGAATATATATCTAACTATCTACATCTACTATCCCTAGATATATATATAAATATATATCTAACTGTACGTCCAGCTACATCTAACCAAGCATAGCTATATCTATATATCTAACCATTTAGCTATATCATAACTATTGATCTTTCTATCATTTAACTATCCAGCTGCCTAAATATCTAGCTATTAAGCTACCAATATACTAAACTCGCTCGCTAAATATGGATCTAGATCTATCTAGCTATATACTTATCTTGTTATTTTTACATTTCTATAGCTTTTTTAACAAATTAAGTACACTTTTACATAATAATCAAGCTATAAATACCATCTTGACTCTTTTCATAGCTATCTTTGTTGTTTTATCCACCATTGAAGCTAACAATATAAAAATATATATATTTTAAAACTATCTATATAGCTAACTATCTACCTAGTTTAAAGATACTATATATACAGAGAATAGATATATCGTGTTTAAAGTCAATAACGGTATACCAGAGACTATAACCATTATAATTTCCTTCCTAATTTACATCTTGTGTATCTATCTATCTAATATCTATCTAGTATCTATCTATCTATCCTATATATATGTATTTAACTATAACTGTCTAGCTGTCTGCCTTTCTGTCATTTTTTTCAATTTCTAGTTTCCTGTACACATCATGCTATACTACAATAAAGGATCCTTCAATATAAGTATAAATGCAGGCGCATTGTTTCCTTGTAACTTGATTTTTCCACGAAATCTTCTCAATTGTTCCTTCCAATGCTATTCAAAATGGAACAATAAAAAAGGGTTTTAAAATTGACTAAGTAAAACAGACTAAAAATTGAAGTGTTTAAGGGAGGGAAAAGGTGAATTTCCACCTATTACACGCTAAATTTACTTAAAACACGACAATATTTGGATATTCATTATTTTGCACATGCCAAACCAATTCTTACAATGACAGACAGAAAAACTAGTACCCCCTTACTATATTTATTATAAAAAGCAAATTGTCCCTTTTTTGACTGAATGTGACAATACAAGTAGTAATTTTACGCTAGATTATAGAGGAAAGAATAAATATTTGCATGATTTGCAAGAATATTCCGTCCAACCAACCCCCCTCCACGCCCTCTAACTAGACCGTCACTAACCAGATTTAATACAATTCAAGAAATAGCTCGTTAAAATCTCCGCAGGCTTTATTTAAAACGCTCTTTTCTATCTCTATTCAACTCTTTTAATTTATTTAACTTTGTTTTATTTTTGTTTTACATTCAACCCAATCTTTCAACTTAATTCCTAACCCTGCAACTTTATAGCAATAGAATTTGCCTTAAACTACCGAAATTAAGATTAAAAACAAAGAATCAGGATGTTTTGCGCAAAAAATAAATTGGTAATCGAAAAAAATTCAAAGTAAAGTAAAACGGGGGGGGTGGGGTATGTGTGAAGGGGGGAGGGGTTAAACTATCTAAATTATTCAAACTTTGGTAAAAAATGTCAGAAGAATGTTTTCTATGGATAGAAAAACTAATTTTTCTTGCATAAAATACTCAGCTGTCAATTATAAATCAAATGCAGGCTCTGCCTTTTCTCCAGATAAAACATCAAGAGTAAAAACAAAAATATGTATTTTAGATTCCAGGTCGAATATTTCCAGTAAGCGGAAGCCGGTCAATTCTTATATGAATATTTATAATTTTTAAACTAACAGTTTCCGGTTTTTGTTTGATTTTCTCTTTAATTATCAGTCCAAACTGTCTAAATAAAGAAGAGTTAAAGAGAAGATACAATAAACTTGGGACAAATAAAAGAGAGGAGTGTGGAGGGGGGGGGGG
>NW_019396486.1:4376-17125 GCF_000591075.1 Eurytemora carolleeae | reverse complement strand
GTATAATTGGAGTCTCTGTGCCGAGGATTGTCGCTGCTAGTGGCGCCAAACCTTCATTTTCTGTCTGCCCACAGAACAGGGGTGAGGAAATCAGGGGGGGGGAGGGGCGCCAGAGAAAAGTGGGGCGGGGGCGACATGAGCCCCTTTGTAGATTTACTGATAATCCTTTTATATTAATATTTATGTTCTGATAAAGTTTATAATTGTCCCTGAAATGCAGTAACTATACTTCCAGGAACTATTTCTGTAAGACAGACTTTAATAACTAAACCCCGGCCCCCCCACCCCTCCATTTTTAAAGTGTATCAAATATATATGTTTCTGAAAGTACTAGTCCTGAACAATATCCGGGCTCCGCTCCCCTTTCTACGATATCATAATTCTTAGAGGCAACAGTAATTGAAAATAATGGGGTTTAAAGAGATGAGTTTAACTGGACAGGCTGTAAACCAAAAATGGAGAATAAGCATCACCCCCTCCCCCCCATATCTTGACTTGATCTATGATATTTTTAGACAAGTTGAAATTAAAGGACAAAATGCGCAAACAAAACTTACTGTAAACTGATAATGCCGCTGAATCACTTGTACGCTGCCGCGCTACATTAGCTGCGACACAACTATAGTTGCCTGAATCCTCAAGCCGAGCTTGTAGAACAAGTAAATGACCTGAAATACAAGGATATTATTTTACACAAAGATAAAACTAATTGCAACAAAGCTTAAAGAACAATAACATCGCCAACATCAAGGTATGCAAAATGAAATTTATAAAACATTGTGGAATTTATCATTTTGAAAAAATCTGATGAAAAATGAATCTACCTCTTTATAAAACTGTTCAGTGTACACAGTTTATATTCATTATCACAAATTTTACACCTTAATTCCTTTTGAAGTTGAACGATAAAGTAAATAAACATTAAGCTGCAAAAAGCACGAATACTTAAACAAATTTAAAATTCAAACACAAATATTTTCCACTGAAAATATCGACATTACCTGTAGAACTTATAATGAAGTTTGTGTCGCTGCCAGTGTCGATAGGAACTCCATTTTTTAACCAAGCAATGACACGAGGGGTAGGATGTCCCTTAGGAGGATGACATCTTAGTTCAGCCTGGCTTCCAACTTGTATATGTGAGGAATAGGGCGGCGTTTCAAACTCCTTACGCATATCTAAACAAAACATTTTCAAGCATTTGTAAAATGTAGTCCGACCATTTTAACAACAAATATTTGAATTTTTCAATATTTCACATGTCGACACTGTGTATTGTTTGAAAAGCTTAACTATATCGAATTTAAATTTGAGAAATGTTTGTTTATATTGTGTTATATAAGTGTTCAAGTTTGTCTTTGATTAAAAGCTTTTATGTGTTTAAAGTGTAAGAAAAACTTGAAATCTGATTTATTTCATCTCTAACACATGACATTCAGGGAAAACATCGAATTTTGTAAAATTAGATCTAGAGGAGGGAGGAGAGGGAAGGGGGGGGGAGAAATCAGATAATTGCGGATTTTCTAAGAATGAAAAGTTTATCGCTTTGTTATGTTGAAAGGATGAAGCAGGAAGCCAATATATCACGAAACCTATACAAACAGGGTGAGAAAATTAAATCCTTTAATACAGGGGTAATCTCAGCCACGTACATGCTAAAATGTATTTAAAAAATATCCGCCAGTGTGATATAAAAACATTAAGTGTTTTAGGACATAATCCCTGTTTATGCGATCAATATCAATTACGTGAATATTGCATGTTTTCAACTCCTTGTGCAAAATTTTGGCGCCAATCTGAGTTGGCAACTCGGAAGCCTACGCAAAAATGGCACTGTCATTCTCTGCGAGAAAGAAACAGCTGTTAGAAAACAATTTTAGCAATCTTCTTGATAAATTGAGATTTACAAAAAATTTCAGGGAGGCAAGGTTTTTAGTTAGTTATAAACATTCAAGAAAGCTTGACTAAAATAGAGTAGATTTCTGAACTGACTTCATTCAACAACTAAATAGTATTAATACAATTCAATTCCTCGAGGAAGTCTCAATATAAATATAATCGTCTGGCTGGGCTGGATTGTGAGAAACCGGTAAAATTAGTTAAACCTTGTTTTCATTTTAAACCCCCTTGGGAGGAGGGTGCCTAATGCTTATATCCCCTTTTCTAACATAACGCCCAAACGTCACTTTTAGGCATCATTATTTTTGACATGAAAATTGGAAACTTCAATTCCCCTCAAACTTTTTAACTTTTTATAAAGTTTCTATCGGTTGATTGCTAGAATTATTTGATAACCTATTTGACCTGAAAAATCCGACAAAAATGTGAAAAATCTGCCAGGAATCTTGAACATTGGGGAAAAGGAAAAAATATAAAAGTTCTTGAAAGATTTATAAGATGTAAATATATTTTTATTTGCACTTAAGGCCAGGGGAAGAAGAGGGGCAGTTTTTCATATAAGAGAATATGAACAATAACAAGGAAAGTTAGGAGAGGAGAAAAGAGTTCCAGAAAAGTTAACAATCTTTAAAAGATCTAAAACACAAAAATTAAAGTATAAATTTTATAAGAAAATTCAAAGAAAGAGAAAGAGGGAAAGAGAAGAAGGTGGGGGGAGGGAAAGGTGGGAAACAAATGATTAATCTTAGCGAAGACACGCCTAATTTCTTGGGTTACCTCTGAAACTGGGGAAACTAGAGAAGAGTCTATGGGGAACATTTAAAAATTATAAATTTCCCCCTAGGCCACCGCATTTTCCCTCCAAACTTAGTAACATTAAACATGTTTCCAGACATGCACTGTACAGTGCACTAATCGGCTTTAGGGGTCCATTAACTTAAACCCGCTTTATGTTCTCAACCTTTTAGGGACAATTGCGGGTTTGAAGACAAGCAAGAACAAATATATCAACTCTAAATCCTAGATTTTGTGACTAGAAAAGTCATAATTGACAGAAAAATATGCAAGTCAGCGCAACAACATTAGCAAAAAACGGTTAATTCGGAAAATGCAGAATTGTTGTTGAATTTGTCAAAGCAGAGATTTTTGAAGAAACCTTAGCACGCAATTCACGCAATTTAGGCCTTACATTAGTGAGACAAAAATAAAATAGTTCAAACTTACGTAGTTCCCACGATGTACGAGAAAAATGACTTTAGCCCACCGGAAATAGTTTTGCTAACAGCAATGGTTTAAAAAACATTTTTTTGGCCATTTTATCAGAAAAAAAGATAGAGCTTGAATATTTACTTTTTATTTTAAAGATTTTATATTTCATGCAGACAGAAGGTAGTGACAGTAATCAATGGTCGCCAACATTTATACTTTCATTTTATCTATCTATCATTCATCAAGTAATATTTTAAATTGAAAATGAAAATTCATCCTTTTCAATATATATCCCTTATCTCATTCATTCGGAGAATTCACACACAATCTTCAGATTACATTTTTTTTTTATAATTTTTGTTCAAAAATACTTACATGCAACATCGACAGTGACGAGATTAGAGACGACCTCTCCTTGGTTGGAGACTGCTACGCACTGGCAGGAGAACTCATCCAATACGTCCATCACCTGGCTCCTCTTCAACTCCAACCTCACTTCCTTGTACCGGCTTTTGGTTTTCTCATCCAACCCGTCCTTCTCCTCGGTTGGGTTCGTCTTCTCTTCGTTGCAGACGAAGTATAGGTTGGTGGCATGAGCTGCCCGGCAGCTCAGGTTTCCGGTCACCTCCTTGCTGGTGTAGGTGCTGACAGGTTGCTCCAAGAACACCGGAAGGGCATAGTTCTCAGGGTCCCCTTCAGGAAGGTGATCAGGTAGCAGAGGACTCGACAAATCTAACCCTGTAAAGAGACAAATTATTAATCATCGTCTTCTCAAATTAATTTTACAGAATGTTTTCAAGGTTGACTTTTTATTTGCGGATTTTTATCTGACAAAACTTATAAAAGCTTTTTTATGCTAATAAATGGAGGGATTTCTGTTTGAACATTAATGGCCATGAGTGGGTATTGGTTCATAATTAGTTAATGTATTGAATAAAAAGTTATCTACTAGTTCACTAATGGGAGGGTTTAGGAGTATAAGAACTAAGAATCAAACCAGTTTCATTCTATTATAATATTGTTTGCTTTCAACACGAATATTTTATTCTGATCTCATCTTCATTTTTTAACATCTTCTTCTTCTTTTTATCTTTTCATCAGTTTTTACTGTAATTTTGGCTTTCTAATTTTCTTTTGACTGTCTATCTTTCTAATTTTCTATCTAAAACTTATCGGAACTTTTATGACCTTAAATCCCTATATAAATTGTAACTAAGGATGTAAGTGTGTATATTTCTATGTTTAAGTGCTATACACGCCTGGTTTATTTATTGGGAGATCAAGGCAGTAAAGCTAACAAGCACTTTTATCCTGCTTTAATCAGATCATTTGATTTTAAGTACAACTTTCTGCCTTCATCTAACTTCAGAAATGCAAAGTGAGGGGGGAGTTAAAAAAAAAGTTGAGTCCTTGTTAAATTTTTTAGGGTTTATTGAAAAAAACGGAAAAATTCCAGAGTTTTGAATTACATTCACAACCTAACCCCAGGGCAGACACAGACACTAGACAGTTAAACAGTTTCCAGAACTGTATAATAAGAATTACACATACTAGACACAGAACTCAAAAGAAGATCAGAGATAAATTCGAAGTTTCTGAATAAAAGGGTATCCCACCCCACCCTTAAAAAAACACACAATTGCAAATCACGTTTTTTATCTTTAAATTAGAAAACATAAATTGTTTTCTATAAAAATATACACCCCTGCTTAACATCTACCAAAGACAGATATAGCTTGTCACTCCAAGATGAAGATGGTTGTACAGAATTGACAAGAACATTGGTTTCTACACAACTAGACTAGGAGATGGAATCTACGTACACTGTAAAGAACTAGACTAGGAGATGGTACCTACGTACACTGTACACAACTAGACTAGGAGATGGTATCTACGTACACTGTACAGAACTAGACTATAGATTCAATCTATGTACATACACTGTACATATTAAATTATAGACTGAATATATGTACATAGCTAGAATTTATAGTGAATCTAATTATTATGTACAGTGTACATAACTGTACCATATTGAATACTAAGACTAAAAGATGAGGATGTAGCATGATTTAAATGTCGGGGGTTCTACACATGACAAACATGTTTTGGCTGGAATTCATATATTCTGACAGCACTTTATAATCCCCCCAGACCCCCCCCCCCACTCTTCCCAATATTATGAGGAGGAGGGATAACTTTCGATCTGGAAAAGGATGTTTAAAGACTACCCCTCATGGAGTGACAAAGAGGTGGATTTTGTGATATATGGAGCTGAGTCGAGAGTTTAGTGTATTTGTTTTGTCTGATTGTTTTAAAAATCTTTCTTCATTGATTCATCTTAATTTATAAATTCATCTTTCCTTAAATCCAACCATCCAACCAACCAACCATCCAATCATCCAATCATCCAACTATCCAACCATCCAACCAAGTTGACAGATATAAGTCTAGAATACAGATATACAGACAAGTTGACAGATATAAGTCTAGAATACAGATATACAGACAAGTTGACAGATACAGGTTGGGTCAGTAAATCCTATATACTGGAGACAGAGCTCACCAATCAACCTGAAATAATGGGACCCATTCTAGGTTCAGGTCTACAGGGGCAAATATTCTCTAGTAAATACAAACCAAGAATAATTTTATAATTTTCAGGTTTTAAAAATTATCCTAAAATATTAAAGTTGGAAAGATTATTTCTGTCAAAACCCTGCAAGCTCTGGTATGCAACCAAACCCCTCAACACAAACTGAAAGAAACAAATGTATGCGCCGCGATCTTAAAACTAAAAACTGAGCATTTAAACTGAATTTTGTAGTTTTTCAATATTTTTCTATTCTAAAATTCGTTAATTAATAATCATAAATTATGTTTGCTAACTGAAGTGTTGTACTCTGACCCCTTGTGTAAATGTTGATATTTAATTGAATTCAATTATCAAGTTGTTCAGCTAACTTCTATAGTTGGAACACAATAGAGAGCATATATGGATGAATAGATATGATGACAGGAATATAAAGGGATGACAGTACATGAGAAATGAATAAACGGATGGAGTACGACTATGGGGAATGAAGAGATACGATCCAAACCTGTCAAAATATTATCCTCTACTTGTAGATAGGAACTAGAGATATATCTATATCTGCAGTAGATTAATATACATATAGGGTGGATATAGATAGAGGGAGAGATATTTGTGCCGATAGAAAAATAGATAGCATTTGATCAGATAGATAGAAAGAGCGGTTAATGGAATAGTAATATAAATAGAGAGTTAGATAAAGAGATTAATATTTTGAAAGGTATAAGAAGAGAGGTGGAAAATATATAAGTAGATAGCAAACATGGAAATGGAAAATAAATAAAATTATTGTCTAGAAAGATGAAGAGAAAGATTGATTGTGATAATGGTTACACCCTGTGATTATGAGTGAAAGATAGAGGACAAGATGATAAAATGATAGGAGAGGATAGAACGGATAGATAGATACAGATGTAGGTTGGGACAGATCGCAGAGGGATTGCTATCACACAACACACACATTATCCTCACAATATAAAGGGTGGGAGTGTGTGAAAGAATTGGAATGGGGCGAGGGATTGAAAAGATGTAAAGATAATGATTTGAATCAGGGTGGTGGGTTTCATGTGTCTACAGTACTCCAATACAACCCTGAGCTAGACAAACAAACCCTACAGGTTCCAGCCATCAATTATCTTATCATTAACTTTAGTCTCATCCTGACCACTGTATCTGAGGAGGGGGGGGGGAGGGTTGAGGACACAGATATAAGACCGGCCTTTAATGGGATGTGAGGAAGGTGTTAGATTGAAAAGTAAACTGTTCCCCTTCTATTCTCATGCAGATAAACATCAGAGATAACAAAAATTTGCTTAATAACCCCCCCTTCCTCCCATCTACTTAACCCATTTTTGAGCTTAGAGTCAGGCTCCCATGCATAAAAAATAGTAGGATTGTAGAATCACAAATGTTGATTAAATAGGAAAAAATGTAGATTTGAAGAGCAAGCAAATTTCAATAAAATAGATTAATGTCTGTAAATGTTGTTAGGAAAGTAAGCATGCAGAAGTAAGTTGCTTGGAAGGCATGTATTGGTTGTTAGGAAGGTGGGTAGGCGATGTAAGTAATTAGGAAGGTAGGTATAGGTTGTTAGGAAGGTGAGTCGGCAGGTAAGAAGATATATTCAAAAGAAAATGCTTGGTTAAATAATGATCTTTGTTGTTGGAATTTGTTGGTAAATAATGATTAAGCTGAGAAGGGTAAATGGGAAGGGGGGTATCTAGGGAGAGAAGGTAGGGGGACGGGGACGGGGGTATCATTGATAACTAAAACTCGTGATCTGGTTTAAAGTTGCACTTCTATTTCAAGTTTTCATTCTCCCAGTTTTCCAGACAGATAAACGTGTTCGTAGATTTTCTTCTAAAATTAGTTTCGTGGATTTCTTTCAAAAATTACGATGTTTCAAACCGACTCTGCACGCGGAGACTTGAACCAGAGTAAGGGTAGGTATAAGATATGCCTGGAAACCAGGCAGTGCATATTTTGCCTGGAATTCAAGATGTGAACTCTGGTATTGTAAAAAGAGGAAGATAAAAGTTGATCTGAAATAATTTAGAGTTCCTCGTTAGCTTAAGGTTTACCTAGTATACCACACTAAAAACAATAAGGAGAGGGGGGATGTGGGAGAGGGGGGAGGGGGTAGCGGATGTATAATAGACAAGGTAAAACCAGAAGTATTTGGTTAAGTTTTAACAAAGCTAACGACATAAAAATTGGTTTGGTTAGATAGTTAGAAAGTCAAGAAAGCGAGAGGGTGGTCTCCTTCAGCAGATTTATTGCACTATGATAGTCAAAGTATTCTCAACTAAATTCAGAGTAAAAAGACATGTAAGGAGACAGATAGTAATTAGAGACAATGCACACGACATATTACTATTAGACAATGGTTTACTAATATACCAGTCTAGAATACAGATTAAACAGACAAATAGACAGATCCACACCTAGAATACAGATAAACAGACATGTTGACATGATGCAGATACACGTCTATAATACAGACATACAAACAATTTTATAGATACTAGTCTGGAATACAGATATACAGACAAGTTGAAAGATATAAGTCTAGAATACAGATATACAGACAAGGTTGAGAGATACTATTCTAGAATCCAGATATACAGACAAGGTTGACAGATACTATTCTAGAATACAGAAATACAGACAAGTTGACAGATACTATTCTAGAATACAGATATTCAGACAAGGTTGACATATACAAGTCTAGAATACAGAAATACAGACAAGTTGACAGATATAAGTCTAGAATACAGATATACAGACAAGTTGACAGATACTATTCTAGAATACAGATATACAGACAAGTTGACAGATATAAGTCTAGAATACAGATATACAGACAAGTTGACAGATATAAGTCTAGAATACAGATATACAGACAAGTTGACAGATATAAGTCTAGAATACAGATATACAGAAAAATTGACAGATATAAGTCTAGAATACAGATATACAGACAAGTTGACAGATTTAAGTCTAGAATACAGATATACAGGCAAGGTTGACAGATACAAGTCTAGAATACAGATATACAGACAAGGTTGACAGATACTATTCTAGAATACAGATATACAGACAAGTTGACAGATATAAGTCTAGAATATAGATATACAGACAAGTTTACAGATATAAGTCTAGAATACAAATATATAGACAAGTTGACAGATATAAGTCTAGAATACAGATATACAGACAAGGTTGACAGATACAAGTCTAGAATACAGATATACAGACAAGGTTACAGATACTATTCTAGAATACAGATATACAGACAAGTTGACAGATACAAGTCTAGAATACAGATATACAGACAAGGTAGACAGATACAAGTCTAGAATACAGATATACAGACGTGGTTGACAGATACTATTCTAGAATACAGATATACAAACAAGTTGACAGATATAAGTCTAGAATACAGATATACAGACAAGTTGACAGATACAAGATAGAGGATAGACCTTGTATAAAAAGTTGCCGCCTGTGCTATCGTGTATAGACTATAATCAATAAGATAAACTCGGAACAAAAGAATTAAAATCTTCAAATGATGTTATAAAGAGTTCTCTCTAACTTTCTTACTTTTTACTTCTACTGAATATGCATATGAGTTTATTCTCTATGGTTCTCTATCTATGTTCCGGAACGGCATCAATTATAATGTTCTCTAGTTCTCGAGTACTTAGGTTTTCTAATTATCTAGTTCTCTAATTCTCCGATTATCTTATTATCTATAGTTCTCTATGTCCTCTCCAATTCTCTTAATATCTAGTTATCTAGTTCTCCAATATTCTTAATATCTAGTTATCTAGTTCTCCAATATTCTTAATATCTAGTTATCTAGTTCTCCAATTCTCTTAATATCTAGTTATCTAGTTCTCCAATATTCTTAATATCTAGTTATCTAGTTCTCCAATTCTCTTAATATCTAGTTATCTATTTCTCCAATATTCTTAATATCTAGTTTTCTAGTTTTACAATATTCTTAATATCTAGTTATCTAGTTTTCCAATTTTCTTAATATCTAGTTATCTAGTTCTCCAATTCTCTTAATATCTAGTTATCTAGTTCTCCAAATCTCTTAATATCTAGTTATCTAGTTCTCCAATATTCTAAATATCTAGTTATCTAGTTCTCCAATTCTCTTAATATCTAGTTATCTAGTTCTCCAATTCTCTTAATATCTAGTTATCTAGTTCTCCAATATTCTAAATATCTAGTTATCTAGTTCTCCAATATTCTATTTCTCTAAAATACCTGCTTGTTGTGTAGAAACCAAGAATGATGTAAAAAGAAGAACAAGAGAACAAATCCAATCCATTCTTGTTTTCTAACCGATACTATCGATATCTCACATAAACCTCCTAAATATTACTTATATTTTAGTTGTAAGGAAAACATATAATTATAAAGTATACAATGTTATTAAATGTTTAATCAAGGATTCAGATTAATAAAATAATAAAGTTTAAATCACTGCACGAAATTAAATTAATTAAAAATCTTTTTATTGCGGTTATTAAAAAAAACGCTTTTTCGTAATAATATACAAGTGAAAAATATACATTTTCTCGTGAAACTAATAAACTTTGCTAAACAACTTTTGTAAGTCTACCTATCAATATTATTTTATATTTGTTTGGATTTTAAACACTTTTTAAACGTGTTTTTCAAATAATATCAAATATCTATATTGAGGACATATTTAAACATATTTATTTATGTTATTGCCAAATAAATAAGATAAACATGAAAAAACATTCAAATCTGTCAAATGAAAATTTTATTTTCATTTTTAAAGGTTTAGATTTGAACATTTAGTATAAAATTATTTAAAATGGACATTTATGAAAAATTAAAAAATTAGAGTTTTTGTTAAATACTAACTAACCTCATATCAGACATACAAACAACTCAACAAGTAGTTTAAAAACTATTTAGTGTTCACTTTTCTCTTAGTATTTCTTTATTTAGTATAATAGTTCCGATTTAGTGATGATTTAACTAGAGTCTTTTAAGTGCGTTTACCACTTGTATCCAGACAACTAATATCTAGTTTTTCAAGTTTAGAGTTTTAACAGTTCTCTCGTTCCCACTGCTCAGAAGTAACTGAAGTTTAATTTCTCTAGTCTCTACTCGACTCTAGTGTCTATACTCTATACTACTATAAACTTACGCTGTTAGCCGGACCGCGCCAAATAACCGTACGCTGTAAACAGACTCAACCCCCTAATTAGGGTGGGCGAGCTGGACTTGTTATTGGTGGATTCCCGGCCCAACTCGACTTCTCATTGGTCGGAGAGGTCACATGATATTGCTCTATAGGTATCATCATATAGATAATGATCTATTGATAAAGCTTCGATTTTCACTTTTCAAATACAAAATGAATATATAAAGTAAATCTATTAGATTTGAAGAGTTGATTCTTTTTTATTAATTTTCTTTTCTAACTTTATATTCTTTATAATTCTTCGGCGCACACTTTGAATATTTTGACAATCAAAATTAATAATTTTGTTTTGAATTTTTTGTTTGTTTAAAAAAAAAACATTTGTATGTATCTATCACATTTGTGTCTGTTTGAATCCAATGAGCAGCTATAACAGCTAGGTATAATCGATTGTATAGAAGATTTCTCAGGTTTGACCCATACTATATACCAGTCGGTCAAAAAACGAAAAAATGCGCCGGACAAAAACTTTTAAATCATGAAACGCATGGTCCTTGAAGGCCTGCAGACTTTATAGAAACATTAGAAATAAAAGGCTAAGACTTAGACTACTATATTAGAAAGATGTCCGCGAAACGCTATTTAAGCTTAGCTTAATTATCGTACGAGGAAAATTATTTTTTACCCCCTTTGAATTTTAATATTTTTCTATAACATTTGTGTTACTATTAACAAACGTACATCTGTATTAAATTCTAACTGATACAGGTGGCTTCAGTAATCATGAAAATTTCTATAAATTTTTCTCTTTACGCTGCAGCGCTCGGCCCTAGATAGTGTATTTGTTTTGTCTGATTGTTTTAAAAATCTTTCTTCATTGATTCATCTTAATTTATAAATTCATCTTTCCTTAAATCCAACCATCCAACCAACCAACCATCCAATCATCCAATCATCCAACTATCCAACCATCCAACCATCCAATCATTCAATAGTCCAACCATCCAACCATCCAACCATCCAACCATCCAACCATCCAACCATCCAACCATCCAACCATCCAACCATCCAACCATCCAACCATCCAACCATCCAACCATCCAACCATCCAACCATCCAACCATCCAACCATCCAACCATCCAACCATCCAACCATCCAACCATCCAACCATCCANGGGTGAAGGAGGTTAAGGGAGGGGGTAATGAAGGGGGGTTTGAAAGGAAGAAGAAGTTAATTTTTGAGAGATTTATAACTCTTTGGCAAAGCAAAGTAAACTATTTATCGACCCCCCCCCCCCACACACTTTCATATGTATGCACTTCATATGACAAAATTTAGTGGTTAAAAGTAACCCTGGGACAATATGAAATGTTCTTCAAAAATGACCAACACGCAGCAAAAATTGTTCAATTAAACTACAAAAAAAGAAATAAAATAAAATAAATAAAAATACAAATTTGATTAGATTGTTGTGTAAATTCACCATAAAGTATTTCTATTTTCAACAATATACAACACTGGAACAAAAAGATTTATTTTTACTAAAAAATAAGACATGTTACCGCTCGATAAAACCAGCAGCAGCAAATTCTTTTGGACTTTAAATTTTACTGGCGGTGTACAATTTGTGACATGTATGTGAAAACAATAAATGTCTCGCATTGTTTCATCTATCGGTATTTATGTCTGTCTTTCCGTCTGTCTGTCTATCAATTAACAAATGCCGTTGTGTCTACAAACAGGGTGATCAGAAAAAAAAAATCAAAATCAATGAATGATTTCACTTAATTCTTAAACATTTTTTCTCTAAAAAAATATGTTGTCAATTTTTCAATGCCCCCCCCCCCCC
>NW_019396486.1:0-4275 GCF_000591075.1 Eurytemora carolleeae | reverse complement strand
TAACTAGAGGCATTTACGAACTTGGCCATTATATAGATCTATTGTCAATAAACTGAATTATTAGGTTGACTTAATCCTACTGCAGCTGCTGCACTTACCTGACAACAATGCACTCTAAATTCAAATAAAACAAAGAAAAACTGAGCGATTACTCGCCTCAAACTCTAATTGTCTAATCCTGATATCTTTGAAACCTGATATGGTAGACTTTTGATATCTTTTTTAACTAAAAAATATGTTAGATCAAATAGTCAGAGTTTGAAAAGTCAAAGGTTTTCATTATCAGGTTTGAAAGAAATTGGGATTTTATAATTAGAGTTTCAGGCATGTAATCAGAGCTGGAAACTTTAGAATGGTGGATATCAGGATTAATGCTTGATCTCCTTTTTTTCTTAATCTCCAGATTAACAAATATATGCTTGTTCTCCTCTTGTTATTAATCTCCAGATTAATTAACCGATCGGGATTAAGGATATCCCATTCTATAGTTCCCTTCTCAGTTTCGTTATCTTATGCCAAGAAAAAAATATTGCAGTTTATTTATAAATCCACAGTAAATTAAATCTTTCATGATCATTTCATTTCTACCCAACCTTCGAAACATATAATTTGATATTTTAATGTAACATTTAACAAAAATCTATATTTAAACTATAGAATGGATCACTGCTGTATTCACGTTTCTTAAGTTTTATTGCATTTATTTATGCACGATACAATTTATATATGTACATTTCGTGCATTCATTCTATGTAAATTAAATTCAGTTGGATCAGGTTTATTTTGCGTTTTTATAAATCAGCATTACAATATTTTACCAGAATTTTTGTACATTTTGAATTATAAAATAGATTGTACTTTCAAAAATGTAATAACAAATCAAATTGAAATTATAAATTTACATCATCATATTATAATTACAGTTAAAGCAGATTTTTACACCAGATTTTGTATTTTCAAAATCGAAAATACAATTTCCATACTGCATGATTTCATCATAATTTTTTATAATTTAAAAATTAATCATTTCCAACTTGAAATTGAACAAAATAGAATTAAAAGATAACACATCATTAATTTAGGAAAATCTAATAAATAAAAATAAAAAATCTTCAAATTAGTTCATAACTGGCGCTGCCCATGTGTACCATCCAAAAAAGTTACGATCTAAAGTCAAGAAATAACTTGGAAAAAATCGTTAGTAGGTTAAAAAAATTCATAAGTCAAGACTGTTTATGTCATACAAAATATTACAAAATTTTGTACAATTCTTTATTATTACTTTTTTCATTCATCAAGAACAAATAATTTAAGCTTTTTTATAATTTTTTTAAGATTTGGGAAGACACAGTCATCTTAAGTTGCTTGTTTAATGTTTATTCCGTGTCTTAAATGGCGATTTTAAAGAACTTCAGCGGATTTCGGACTTTTTTCTTCTGTTTCTAAGATCGGTCCAAATAAAATAAAATCATATCTCTTCAGCTAATTATTATATGTGCTTTAGCTTTTCAGTAAGACAAAACTTTTCCGAGGGTTTGCTTCGATTTATAAACCATAGAAAACAATAATCAACATTTTCATTATTGTTGATTTTGATGGTAATTCTATCGTTAGAACGTGCTGAAGAGGTTCAACCCAGTCCGAAATATATATTTTTTTAAATGTGGAACTCACCTACTTTGTGTACTCTATGAGGTTTTGATAATTATTAATGCCAAATTTTAAATCATTAAAAATAATTTTATTTTCTTGGGACTTTTCCTTCTTACTATTGGAAGATATTAGGGGAGGTTGAGGGAGGGGGTCATCCAACTATCCAACTATCCAACCATCCAACCATCCAACTATCCAACCATCCAACCATCCAACTTCCCTATCCCCTGTCTAGAAAAATATCTGTTTTCTGTCTTAAAACATTTAAGATTGACAGAATCTGATCTCTGGTGTATTGAATGAAAAGTATCTAAAAGCTTTCATGACTCTGTAAAAATTTCAATATATTTTCACCCTAAGGCGCAGATTTTGCAGAAACTAAGTAAAAATAATTCATATTTTAAAACGATTTTATTTATGAATATTTGCGCAATAGCAAAACTAGTTTGTGTAATATAAATGTGTGATTTTTTAGATTTATAGAATTTTCATCATTTTGAACCAGGCACTCACGAACTAGATGCATTCACGAACTAGAGGCATTCACGAACTAGGCATTCACGAACTAGGCATTCACGAACTAGGCACTCACGAACTAGGCATTCACGAACTAGGCATTTACTAACTAGAGGCATTTACGAACTAGATGCATTCACGAACTAGGCATTCACGAACAAGGCATTCACGAACTAGGCATTCACGAACTAGGCACTCACAAATGGGCATTCACGAACTAGGCATTTACTAACTAGAGGCATTTACGAACTATATGCATTCACGAACTAGACATTTACGAACGGGCATTTACAAACTAGAGGCATTTACGAACTAGGCATTTACGAACTGGCATTCACGAACTAGACATTTACGAACTAGACATTTACGAACTAGACATTTCGACCTATGCACTCACGAACTGGCATTTACGAACTGGAACTTATGAACTGGCATTTACGAACTGGAATTTACGAACTGGAATTTACGAACTGGAATTTACGAACTGGCATTTATGAGCTAGACATTTACGAACAATGCATTCACGAATAGGCATTTACGAACTAGACATTTACGAACTGGCATTTACGATCTAGACATTTCGACCTATGCACTCACGAACTGGCATTTACGAACTGGAACTTATGAACTGGCATTTACGAACTGGAACTTATGAACTGGCATTTACGAACTGGAATTCACGAACTGGCATTTACGAACTAGACATTTACGAACAATGCATTCACGAAATGGCATTTAATAACTAGGCATTCACGAACAAGGCATTCACGAACTAGACATTCACGAACTAGCATTTACGAACTGACATTAACGAACTAGGCATTTACGAACTGACATTCACGAACTATGCATACACGAACTGGCATTTACGAACTGAAACTTACGAACTGGCATTTGCGAACTTGCTTTTACGAACTATGCATAATGTTACTTAGCCCAGAATTGTATACTTGTTAAAGGTATTTTATACGTGATGCATAAGTGAGCCTCTATTTGAATTGTGCATTCAAGTCTGATTTACAAAGTTACATCAAACAATTTTATCTGAGTAACACTGAATCTTAAAACGCGCTGAATTCTGGAAATTTCCTTCATTGTCTTTGCTCCACAAATCGACAATAAACAGGAATATGAGAAACCATTGAAAATAATTATTTTTTACAAAAATATAGCTATACAGGCTGACCCACAAAGGATGAGACTGTAAAGACGACATGAAGCTCTTACAATATGAATATCCTGAAGTTGAGTTAAGTTTTTTGACTTGATTAACATCTTTTAATGGTTTATTTAATGTTAAGACAAATAAAGAAACAAGTTAACAAACCAGGAATTAAACATTGTAAGAAAAATAAAAAATAAATTCCGTGCAGTCGTCTCTGTAGTCTCATTTTATGTGAGTAACTCAGTATCTTTCAACCTTGACCAAACAAAGTTTTAAGTGGCAGCGCGCGTATCAAACATTTATTTCACTGAAACGTACGTCTTTAAAAATCCCTTTCTTAGTAAATTTAAAGTTCGAATGAATGATGGGCATTATAGATGGTTTATCTTTGTCTTCGAAGGCAGCGGGAGGAGAAAAAATGGAGTTGGGTGGGAAATGATGGATGTCTTGAGTAAGATCTGGTGTTTATGACCGGATAGAAATAAACACGAAATTCTGAGTAAATTACATCTTTCAATATAAATTGCCTGTTTTCAACCCAACTACAACCGGAGCCTCTCAAACATGTCGAATTTGGCTCAAACTCAAATATTTTGCAAAAATATAGAAAATTGTATAAAAATATACATCTTCAACTCTATATTTGCAATGATTGTATGATGATTGGTCTGTGAATGCTAAATCTGCATACATATTATATATACTTTAAGCGCTCAAAACATCGGCGTAGTTTTCAGAATAATAATAATATACGATACATACACAAGGAAGTCAATTTTAAGTTTCTAAACATCTTATTAAATATAGTAATAAAAAGATTTAAAGAGAAGCAAAAAATATTTGTGATTCGATATCAAAGATTTATTTTGAAATTGTTTTTTGCTATTTTTTTCTTATTGATATTTAGTGTTGGGTAGTTGGTTTAACAAAAGTTGAGGGGG